>NC_041385.1:857570994-857591197 GCF_002162155.2 Triticum dicoccoides | reverse complement strand
TGGTTGGCGATCTAGCACGTATCACCCTCCCGCTAGGTACACATTGTGGGCCAGCCCAAGTTGCTCCTTTTTGGTTTTAGGAAAGTTCTTGGACCTTTCCAGACCAGTTTATTTCTTTTTCCTTTCGAGTTATTTCTGTTTTTTCATTTTTTTCATTTCATTTCTTTTTTCTTTTTTCTTTTTTCTTTTTACTTTATATATTTTCTTTTTTCCATGTTCGTTTTTCTTTTCTATTCTTTTTTATTTTCATTTATTTTTTCATTTATTTTTTCATTTTGATTTTCTTTTTAAATTCATGAAAATGTTTAACATTATCTGAAATTGTGAGCATTTTCCAACTTCAACAATATTGCTTTATGAAATTGTGAATATTTTTCAAATTCACAATCATGTTTGCAAATTCGTGAACATTTTATTTAATCATGAACTGTTTTAAAAAGATTGTGAACTTTTCTTTGAAACTCATGAACGTTTGAATCGGTGAATAATTTTTCAATCGACAAACATTTTTTTAAATTTGGGAACAATTTGACATTCATGAGCATTATTTGTTTGACGAATTATTTTAAAAATTAGTGGACATTTTTTGAATCGATGAACATTTTCGTAATTAAAAATCATTTTTTGTTTTTTGAACATTTTTTGAAGGTGTGAACATTTGTTTCAATTTCATGAACATTTTTGGAATATGCGAACACGTCTTTCAAAACCAAGATCATTTTTTTGAATCCACAAACATTTTATTATTTCTTTAACAT
This sequence comes from Triticum dicoccoides, assembly GCF_002162155.2. Classification (NCBI taxonomy): domain Eukaryota; kingdom Viridiplantae; phylum Streptophyta; class Magnoliopsida; order Poales; family Poaceae; genus Triticum; species Triticum dicoccoides. The sequence goes on along the minus strand of NC_041385.1, from coordinate 857,590,439 downwards.
TTTGTCAAAATTGATTTTTTTCTGAAATTTGGAATTTTTTATATCCTTTATTACTTTAAAGAAGAAATAAAAAAGGAAATAAAAGAAATAAGAAAACAAAATGGAAAAAGGGCACATCTCGCTCCGCGCTTGGGCAGGCCAAAAGGGCGCGCAAGGGAAGGGGATGCACACGGGCTCGATCGCCACCTCATAGCGTGCCAAATAGGAGTTCCCGGGGTCGGGTGGGGTGGGTTGTTGTTGAGCACACCTCAATTTTATATCAAGGAAATCATCAGCGGATCTAATGTTTTAAATTTTGTCTTACCGGTACAACATGCATTTCATTCACTCCATGTGTTTCTATTTAACCTCCAAAAATAATAATGTTTGTTTCTTTGTCATCACAAAAGAGTGTACGATATAGTCATATAGGCACCGATTTCGTGAAGTTTAAACTGTTCATGATATAGATGTTGCCGCTAGGAGAACACACCCATCGTCAACCATGGCAATCTAGTTATGAAGTACTACATCGGGGGCAAATAGTCCAGTGAACTATGACGCGATAATAAGTGTTAAGTTTGTAGTATATGTATTTCACACTCAACTTCGCCCAGTAATATTCACACGTAACAAACACCATTACGGCCCTGATTGGATTCTGGTTTCACAGAGCAATACCCTGTGAATTTACACCTCTTCATCCAAAGGTAGTTCTGTTGTCTATTCCCAGAATTCCTTTGCTTGCTTAGACAATGAGTTGCTTTTGCATAATGCTGATTTAGCTGGTTTAAAATTGGGGAATGATCCCATTAGTACTAATAGTAACATTAATTTTATTAAGCAAAAAGAACTTGAGAGGTTGCCCAATTTCCATAAAGACAACCCTCACATGTTCCTTCCTCCTAACATTGATGTTAATGGAGTGGATTTTCTTAGCAATAATAATGACACTGGAAAGCATCCTTCATCTTGCACTGAGAATAATTAGATAGGGAGGAAGGAGAGATCCCTTGGTTGGAGGTATCCCATCAAAGGATTAAAAAGTGTCAATCTAGATGGATGAAATCTAAATAATTTCTATGATTGGTGCTTTCTGGAATATCAGAGGCCTGAATGGCTTTGCCAAGAATACTAGAGTGCAGGAGCTCATAAAAGCTTGCTGCCCTGACTTTGTTTGCTTATCTGAGACTAAAAAAGCCAACTTCACCATACCACAACTAGATGCCATAGATACTAGAAGTGGTTTTGCTTGGAAGTGGCTGCCTGCTATTGGCACTACAGGTGGTATACTTGTGGGTGTTAAAGAGGATTGTTTTGATATTTTACAGTGTGATATTGGCACCTTTTGCATTTCCTGTATTTTGAGGTTCAAACATAGTGATACCAGGTGGAGATTAATCTCTGTGTATGGTTCTGCTTATGATGAGTTAAAACTTGATTTTCTTAATGAACTCAGTAGTGTTCTCTCTAGCTGGTTTGGTCCCACTCTAGTGGGGGGTGACTTTAACCTAGTTAGGAACACTAGTGAGAAAAATACTGGCAATATAAATCAACATTGGGTTGATCTGTTTAATGACTAGATTAACATGTTTGGGCTCATTGAGACTAAAAATGCTGGGAGGAGATTTACTTGGGCCAATAACCAAGACAATTTAATTATGGCCACTTTAGATAGAGTATTTGTTTCAGTAGATTGGGATGGGCTTTTCCCTGGGGCCGCTATCAAAGCCCTACCCAGAGTGGGGAGTGATCACACTCCTCTGGTGTTGAATACTGCCACTGGGCTCCCTGAATCTTCTTCTAAATTTTTTAGATTTGAGAAATGGTAGCTAGAAATTCCTGGTTTTGATGATGTTATTCATAAAGCCTGGAACACTGAATGTAATGCCACCAAAGCCATAGATTTTTGGCAATTTAAAATAGTATGCTCTCTCCTGAGCACTTTAATTTACTTGAAAAACCCTTCTCCGAGGAGGAAATCAAGACTGTTGTCTTTGGCTCTTATGCTGAGGGAGCACCTTGTTGGAAATATGCCCTAGAGGCAATAATAAAAGCATTATTATTATATTTCCTTGTTCGTGATAATTGTCTTTATTCATGCTATAATTGTGTTATCCGGAAATCGTAATACATGTGTGAATAACAGACACCAACATGTCCCTAGTGAGCCTCTAGTTGACTAGCTCGTTGATCAACAGATAGTCATGGTTTCCTGACTATGGACACTGGATGTCATTGATAACGAGATCACGTCATTGGGAGAATGATGTGATGGACAAGACCCAATCCTAAACATAGCACAAGATCGTATAGTTCGTTTGCTAGAGTTTTGCAATGTCAAAGTATTTTTTCCTTAGACCATGAGATCGTGTAACTCCCGGATACCGTAGGAGTGCTTTGGGTATGCCAAACGTCACAACGTAACTGGGTGACTATAAAGGTAGACTACGGGTATCTCCGAAAGTGTCTGTTGGGTGACATGGATCAAGACTGGGATTTGTCACTCCGTATGACGGAGAGGTATCACTGGGCCCACTCGGTAATGCATCATCATAATGAGCTCAGAGTGACCAAGTGTCTGGTCACAGGATCATGCATTACGGTACGAGTAAAGTGACTTGCCGGTAACGAGATTGAACGAGGTATTGGGATACCGACGATCGAATCTCGGGCAAGTAACATATCGATGGACAAAGGGAATAGCGTACGGGGTTGATAGAATCCTCGACATCGTGGTTCATCCGATGAGATCATCGTGGAGCATGTGGGAGCCAACATGGGTATCCAGATCCCGCTGTTGGTTATTGACCGGAGAGTCGTCTCGGTCATGTCTGCTTGTCTCCCGAACCCGTAGGGTCTACACACTTAAGGTTCAGTTACGCTAGGGTTGTAGGGATATGTATATGCAGTAACCCGAATGTTGTTCGGAGTCCCAGATGAGATCCCGGACGTCACGAGGAGTTCCGGAATGGTCCGGAGGTAAAGATTTATATATGGGAAGTCCTGTTTCGGGCATCGGGACAAGTTTCGGGGTTATCGGTATTGTACCGGGACCACCGGAAGGGTCCCGGGGGTCCACCGGGTGGGTCCACCTGCCCCGGGGGGCCACATGGGCTGTAAGGGGGTGCGCCTTGGCCTAATGGGCCAAGGGCACCAGCCCCACATAGGCCCATGCGCCTAGGGTTTAAGGGGACAAGAGTCCTAGGAGGGTAAGGCACCTCCTAGGTGCCTTGGGGGGGAGGGAAACCTCCCCTTGGCCGCCGGCCATAGGAGATTGGATCTCCTAGGCTGCGCACCCCCCCCCCTTGGCACCCCTATATATAGTGGGGGGAGAGGAGGGACTTCATACCTGAACGCCTCGGCCTTTGGTTGCCTCCTTCTCCCTCCCCAACACCTCCTCCACCTCCATAGTGCTTAGCGAAGCTCTGTCGGAGTACTGCAGCTCCATCAACACCACGCCGTCGTGCTGCTGCTGGTGCCATCTCCCTCAACCTCTCCTCCCTCCCTTGCTGGATCAAGAAGGAGGAGACGTGGCTGTTCCGTACGTGTGTTGAACGCGGAGGTGCCGTCCGTTCGGCGCTGGTCATCGGTGATTTGGATCACGTCGAGTACGACTACATCATCACCGTTCTTTTGAACGCTTCCGCTCGCGATCTACAAAGGTATGTAGATGCATCTAATCACTCGTTGCTAGATGAACTCCTAGATGATCTTGGTGAAACGAGTAGGAAAATTTTTGTTTTCTGCAACGTTCCCCAACAGTGGCATCATGAGCTAGGTCTATGCGTAGTTCTTCTTGCGCGAGTAGAACACAATTTGTTGTGGGCGTAGATTTGTCAACTTTCTTGCCGTTACTAGTCCTTTCTTTCTTCAGCGGTATTGTGGGATGAAGCGGCCCGGACCAACCTTACACGTACGCTTACGTGAGACCGGTTCCACCGACTAACATGCACTAGTTGCATAAGATGGCTGGCGGGTGTCTGTCTCTCCCACTTTAGTTGGAGCGGAATCGATGAACAGGGTCCTTATGAAGGGTAAATAGAAGTTGACAAATCACGTTGTGGCTTTAACGTAGGTAAGAAGACGTTCTTGCTAGAACCCTAATTCAGCCACGTAAAACTTGCAACAACAATTAGAGGACGTCTAACTTGTTTTTGCAGCAAGTGGTTTGTGATATGATATGGCCAAAGTTGTGATGAATGATGAAAGATCTATATGTGATGTATGAGATGTTCATGCTATTGTAATAGGATTCACGACTTGCATGTCGATGAGTATGACAACCGGCAGGAGCCATAGGAGTTGTCATTATTCTTTTAATGACCTGCATGTCATCGAGAAACGCCATGTAAATTACTTTACTTTATTGCTAAACGCGTTAGCCATAGTAGTAGAAGTAATAGTTGGCGAGCAACTTCATGGAGACACGATGATGGAGATCATGATGATGGAGATCATGGTGTCAAGACGGTGACAAGATGATCATGGAGCCCCAAGATGGAGATCAAAGGAGCTATGTGATATTGGCCATATCATGTCACGTTTATTATTTGATTGCATGTGATGTTTATCATGTTTTGCATCTTGTTTACTTAGAACGACGGTAGTAAATAAGATGATCCCTCACAATAAATTCAAGAAGTGTTCCCCCTAACTGTGCACCGTTGCGACAGTTCGCTGTTTCAAAACACCACGTGATGATCGGGTGTTTTATTCAGACGTTCACATACAACGGGTGTAAGACAGATTTACACATGCAAACACTTAGGTTGACTTGACGAGCCTAGCATGTACAGACATGGCCTCGGAACACAGAAGACCGAAAGGTCGAGCATGAGTCGTATAGAAGATACGATCAACATGAAGATGTTCACCGATGTTGACTAGTCCGTCTCACGTGATGATCGGACACGGTCTAGTTTAACTCGGATCATGTAATACTTAGATGACTAGAGGGATGTCTAATCTAAGTGGGAGTTCACTAATAATTTGATTAGTTGAACTTAATTATCATGAACTTAGTCTAAAATCTTTGCAATATGTCTTGTAGATCAAATGGCCAACGTAGTCCTCAACTTCAACGCGTTCCTAGAGAAAACTGAGCTGAAAGACGATGGCAGCAACTATACGGACTGGGTCCGGAACCTGAGGATCATCCTCATAGCTGCCAAGAAAGATTATGTCCTACAAGCACCGCTTGGTGACGCACCCGTTCTCCCTGCAGAACAAGATGTTATGAACGCTTGGCAGGCACGTTTCGATGACTACTCCCTCGTTCAGTGCGGCATGCTTTACAGCCTAGAGCCGGGGCTCCAAAAGCGTTTTGAGAGACATGGAGCATATGAGATGTTCGAAGAGCTGAAAATGGTTTTCCAAGCTCATGCCCGGGTCGAGAGATATGAAGTCTCCGACAAATTCTTTAGCTGTAAGATGGAGGAAAACAGTTCTGTCAGTGAGCACATACTCACTATGTCTGGGTTGCATAACCGCTTGACTCAGCTGGGAGTTAATCTCCCGGATGATGCGGTCATTGACAGAATCCTCCAGTCGCTTCCACCAAGCTACAAGAGCTTTGTGATGAACTTCAATATGCAGGGGATGGAAAAGACCATTCCTGAAGTATTCGCTATGCTGAAATCAGCAGAGGTAGAAGTCAGAAAGGAACATCAAGTGTTGATGGTCAATAAAACCACTAAGTTCAAGAAAGGCAAGGGTAAAAAGAACTTCAAGAAGGACGGCATGGAGGTTGCCGCGCCCGGCAAGCAAGCTGCTGGGAAGAAGCCAAAGAATGGACCCAAGCCCGAGACTGAGTGCTTTTATTGCAAGGGAAGCGGTCACTGGAAGCGGAACTGCCCTAAGTACTTAGCGGATAAGAAGGCCGGCAAAACAAAAGGTATATGTGATATACATGTAATTGATGTGTACCTTACTAGTGCCCGTAGTAGCTCCTGGGTATTTGATACCGGTGCAGTTGCTCACATTTGTAACTCAAAGCAGGGGCTGCGGAATAAGCAGAAACTGGCAAATGACGAGGTGACGATGCGCGTCGGGAATGGTTCCAAGGTCAATGTGATCGCCGTCGGCACGCTACCTCTGCATCTCCCTTCGGGATTAGTTTTAAACCTTAATAATTGTTATTTAGTGCCAGCTTTGAGCATGAACATTGTATCGGGATCTCGTTTAATTCGAGATGGCTACTCTTTTAAATCTGAGAATAATGGTTGTTCCATTTTTATGAGAGATATGTTTTATGGTCATGCTCCTATGGTGAATGGTTTATTCCTTATGAATCTCGAACGTGATGCTACACATATTCATAATGTGAGTACCAAAAGAAGTAAGGTTGATAATGATAGTCCCACATACTTGTGGCACTGCCGCCTTGGTCACATAGGTGTCAAACGCATGAAGAAGCTCCATGCTGATGGACTTTTAGAGTCTCTTGATTATGAATCATTTGACACGTGCGAACCATGCCTTATGGGTAAAATGACCAAGACTCCGTTCTCAGGAACAATGGAGCGAGCAACCGACTTATTGGAAATCATACATACTGATGTGTGCGGTCCAATGAGTGTTGAGGCTCGCGGTGGCTATCATTATGTTCTCACCCTCACTGATGATTTAAGTAGGTATGGGTATATCTACTTAATGAAACATAAGTCTGAAACCTTTGAAAAGTTCAAGGAATTTCAGAGTGAGGTTGAAAATCAACGTGACAGGAAAATCAAGTTTCTACGATCAGATCGTGGAGGAGAATACTTGAGTCACGAGTTTGGGGCACACTTAAGAAAATGTGGAATAGTTTCACAACTCACGCCGCCTGGAACACCTCAGCGTAATGGTGTGTCCGAATGTCGTAATCGCACACTGTTAGATATGGTGCGATCTATGATGTCTCTTACCGATTTACCGCTTTCTTTTTGGGGCTATGCTTTAGAGACTGCCGCATTCACTTTAAATAGGGCTCCGTCGAAATCCGTTGAGACGACACCGTATGAATTATGGTTTGGGAAGAAACCTAAGCTGTCGTTTCTAAAAGTTTGGGGATGCGATGCTTATGTCAAGAAACTTCAACCTGAAAAGCTCGAACCCAAATCGGAAAAATGCGTCTTCATAGGGTACCCAAAAGAAACTATTGGGTACACCTTCTACCTCAGATCCGAAGGCAAGATCTTTGTTGCCAAGAATGGGTCCTTTCTGGAGAAAGAGTTTCTCTCGAAAGAAGTAAGTGGGAGGAAAGTAGAGCTTGATGAAGTATTACCTCTTGAACCGGAAAATGGCGCAACTCAAGAAAATGTTCCTGAGGTGCCTGCACCGACTAGAGAGGAAGTTAATGAAAATGATCAAGATACTTCTGATCAAGCCCCTACTGAAATTCGAAGGTCCACAAGGACACGTTCCGCACCAGAGTGGTACGGCAACCCTGTCTTGGAAATCATGTTGTTGGACAACGGTGAACCTTCGAACTATGAAGAAGCGATGGCGGGACCAGATTCCGACAAATGGCTGGAAGCCATGAAATCCGAGATAGGATCCATGTATGAAAACAAAGTATGGACTTTGACTGACTTGCCCGTTGAGCGGCGAGCCATAGAAAATAAATGGATCTTTAAGAGGAAGACAGACGCGGATGGTAATGTGACCATCTATAAAGCTCGGCTTGTCGCTAAGGGTTATCGACAAGTTCAAGGGGTTGACTACGATGAGACTTTCTCACCGGTAGCAAAGCTGAAGTCCGTCCGAATCATGTTAGCAATTGCCGCATTCTATGATTACGAAATATGGCAAATGGACGTCAAAACGGCATTCCTTAATGGTTTCCTTAAGGAAGAATTGTATATGATGCAGCCGGAAGGTTTTGTCGATCCTAAGAATGTTGACAAAGTGTGCAAGCTCCAACGCTCGATTTATGGGCTGGTGCAAGCATCTCGGAGTTGGAACATTCGCTTTGATGACATGATCAAAGCGTTTGGGTTTACACAGACTTATGGAGAAGCCTGCGTTTACAAGAAAGTGAGTGGGAGCTCTGTAGCATTTCTCATATTATATGTAGATGACATACTTTTGATGGGAAATGATATAGAACTCTTGGACAGCATCAAGGCCTACTTGAATAAAAGTTTTTCAATGAAGGACCTTGGAGAAGCTGCTTATATATTAGGCATCAAAATCTATAGAGATAGATCGAGACGCCTCATAGGTCTTTCACAAAGCACATACCTTGATAAGATATTGAAGAAGTTCAATATGGATCAATCCAAGAAGGGGTTCTTGCCTGTGTTGCAAGGTATGAAATTGAGCTCAGCTCAATGTCCGACCACGGCAGAAGATATAGAAGAGATGAGCGTCATCCCCTATGCCTCAGCCATAGGTTCTATTATGTATGCCATGCTGTGTACCAGACCTGATGTAAACCTTGCCGTAAGTTTGGTAGGAAGGTACCAAAGTAATCCCGACAAGGAACACTGGACAGCGGTCAAGAATATCCTGAAGTACCTGAAAAGGACTAAGGAAATGTTTCTTGTTTATGGAGGTGACGAAGAGCTCGTCGTAAAGGGTTACGTCGACGCTAGCTTCGACACAGATCTGGATGACTCTAAGTCACAAACCGGATACGTGTATATTTTGAATGGTGGGGCAGTAAGCTGGTGCAGTTGCAAGCAAAGCGTCGTGGCAGGATCTACATGTGAAGCGGAGTACATGGCAGCCTCGGAGGCAGCACATGAAGCAATATGGGTGAAGGAGTTCATCACCGACCTAGGAGTCATACCCAATGCGTCGGGGCCGATCAAGCTCTTCTGTGACAACACTGGAGCTATTGCACTTGCTAAGGAGCCCAGGTTTCACAAGAAGACAAGGCACATCAAGCGTCGCTTCAACTCCATTCGTGAAAATGTTCAAGATGGAGACATAGAGATTTGTAAAGTACATACGGACCTGAATGTAGCAGATCCGTTGACTAAACCTCTCCCTAGAGCAAAACATGATCAACACCAGAATTCCATGGGTGTTCGATTCATCACAATGTAACTAGATTATTGACTCTAGTGCAAGTGGGAGACTGTTGGAAATATGCCCTAGAGGCAATAATAAAAGCATTATTATTATATTTCCTTGTTCGTGATAATTGTCTTTATTCATGCTATAATTGTGTTATCCGGAAATCGTAATACATGTGTGAATAACAGACACCAACATGTCCCTAGTGAGCCTCTAGTTGACTAGCTCATTGATCAACAGATAGTCATGGTTTCCTGACTATGGACACTGGATGTCATTGATAACGAGATCACGTCATTGGGAGAATGATGTGATGGACAAGACCCAATCCTAAACATAGCACAAGATCGTATAGTTCGTTTGCTAGAGTTTTGCAATGTCAAAGTATTTTTTCCTTAGACCATGAGATCGTGTAACTCCCGGATACCGTAGGAGTGCTTTGGGTATGCCAAACGTCACAACGTAACTGGGTGACTATAAAGGTAGACTACGGGTATCTCCGAAAGTGTCTGTTGGGTGACATGGATCAAGACTGGGATTTGTCACTCCGTATGACGGAGAGGTATCACTGGGCCCACTCGGTAATGCATCATCATAATGAGCTCAGAGTGACCAAGTGTCTGGTCACGGGATCATGCATTACGGTACGAGTAAAGTGACTTGCCGGTAACGAGATTGAACGAGGTATTGGGATACCGACGATCGAATCTCGGGCAAGTAACATATCGATGGACAAAGGGAATAGCGTACGGGGTTGATAGAATCCTCGACATTGTGGTTCATCCGATGAGATCATCGTGGAGCATGTGGGAGCCAACATGGGTATCCAGATCCCGCTGTTGGTTATTGACCGGAGAGTCGTCTCGGTCATGTCTGCTTGTCTCCCGAACCCGTAGGGTCTACACACTTAAGGTTCAGTTACGCTAGGGTTGTAGGGATATGTATATGCAGTAACCCGAATGTTGTTCGGAGTCCCGGATGAGATCCCGGACGTCACGAGGAGTTCCGGAATGGTCCGGAGGTAAAGATTTATATATGGGAAGTCCTGTTTCGGGCATCGGGACAAGTTTCGGGGTTATCGGTATTGTACCGGGACCACCGGAAGGGTCCCGGGGGTCCACCGGGTGGGTCCACCTGCCCCGGGGGGCCACATGGGCTGTAAGGGGGTGCGCCTTGGCCTAATGGGCCAAGGGCACCAGCCCCACATAGGCCCATGCGCCTAGGGTTTAAGGGGACAAGAGTCCTAGGAGGGTAAGGCACCTCCTAGGTGCCTTGGGGGGGAGGGAAACCTCCCCTTGGCCGCCGGCCGTAGGAGATTGGATCTCCTAGGCTGCGCACCACCCCCCCTTGGCACCCCTATATATAGTGGGGGGAGAGGAGGGACTTCATACCTGAACGCCTCGGCCTTTGGTTGCCTCCTTCTCCCTCCCCAACACCTCCTCCACCTCCATAGTGCTTAGCGAAGCTCTGCCGGAGTACTGCAGCTCCATCAACACCACGCCGTCGTGCTGCTGCTGGTGCCATCTCCCTCAACCTCTCCTCCCTCCCTTGCTGGATCAAGAAGGAGGAGACGTGGCTGTTCCGTACGTGTGTTGAACGCGGAGGTGCCGTCCGTTCGGCGCTGGTCATCGGTGATTTGGATCACGTCGAGTACGACTACATCATCACCGTTCTTTTGAACGCTTCCGCTCGCGATCTACAAAGGTATGTAGATGCATCTAATCACTCGTTGCTAGATGAACTCCTAGATGATCTTGGTGAAACGAGTAGGAAAATTTTTGTTTTCTGCAACGTTCCCCAACACACCTGGCCATATGGGTTTCCTTTCCTGTTTTACCAAAAATACTGGGAGTTAATCAAAAATGATTTGTTTGCTCTCTTCAGAGATTGGCTGGAGAACTTGATTTGTACAGACCCAATTTCTCCCTCCTTACCTTAGTTCCTAAAGAACCCAATGTTGTTAAGCTTGATAGGTTCAGGCCTCTAGCTATGATTAATTGTAGCTTTAAAATATTTGCTAAATGTGCCACCAATAGGTTTTTGTAACTTTCTCATTTCTCCTAACCAAACTGATTTCCTAAAGGGTAGATTTATCCTTGAAAGCATAGTGGCTGCTCATGAGGTAGTTCATGCAGTTGCCACTAACAAAATGTCTGGTTTTTGCTTTAAATTAGACTATGAAAAAGCCTATGACATGATCAGTAGAGAATTCCTTGTGAAAATGCTGAGAAAGAGAAGCTTTGGTCCTAAATGGATGCATAAAATTGAATCCTTACTTTGCAATGGATCTGTTGGTGTCAGAATTAATGACACCAACAGTGAATATTTCATAGCAGGTAAAGGAGCTAGACAGGGGGACCCTGTTTCCCCCTTTTGTTTAACTTAGTTGCTGATGTTTTCACTAGAATCTTGATAAAAGCTGCTAAAGAAAACTTAATTGCTGGTGTTTCCCCCCCTCTAATCCTGCTGGTGTCATTAGCATGCACTATGCTGATGGTACTCTACTCTTCCTAGACAAGAACCTAGACCATGCTAAAAACCTTAAATGGCTTTTATCTTGCTTTGAGCAAATTTCTGGCATGAGGATTAATTTTCATAAATGTGACCTTGTTCCTATTAATATTGATAGAGATGAGGCTTTAGTTTTTGCTCAAATATTAGGGTGTAAAATTAGTTCTTTCCCTATTAAGTACTTGGGTGCCCCTCTGCACTTTAGCAAGATCAGAAGAGAGGATCTTCGACCTACTGTTGATAAGATAATCAAGAAAGCTGCTGGGTGGAGAGGGAGGCTGCTTTCCTTTGGCAAGAGACTCATTTTAGTCCAAGCCTGCTTAGCTAGTATCCCAACTTATCTGATGGGTTTCATAAAATTCCCTAAGTGGCTATTAAACTCATTAACTCCCAATTAGCTCATTTCTTTTGGGATGATTATGAGGGCCATCACAAATACCATTTGACTGCCTGGAACTCCTTGAATATGAGGAAGGAATTTGGGGGTTTTGGTATTACTGACATTGGGGACATGAATCTGGCCCTATTAGCTTCTTGGATTAGTAGGTACTACAACTCTGAGGGCAAGATTTGAAAGAATATTATTGATTCCAAATATAACCCCCAGAATAGCAACATTTTTGCTTGTTCTGCTGCTGGAGCCTCCCCTTTCTGGAAAGGACTGCTTTGGGCAGCAGAAGCTGCTAAAATTGGCTTTTCTTGGAAGATTGGTAATGGCAAGAGGGCTAGATTCTGGGAGGATCATTGGTTTGGCAATGCTACTTTGGCTACCCAGTATTGGGATCTCTATAACCTAGCTAATGAGCATAATGCCACCATAGATAAAATCTGGGATGGCTATACCCTCAAGCTCACTTTTAGGAGATGCTTCACCCAGGAACAGATGGCCCTTTGGTTTGAGCTTTTAGAAATTGCTAGTTCCATTCATTTGATAGATGAGGATGACTCCCCTGTTTGGAATCTGAATTCTAAAGGGGTCTATACAGTTAAATCCTTTTATAATTTTATCAATTTCAGAGGAGTTCTGCCTACTAGTTCTCCAGCTGTGTGGAACCTTAAAATTCCTCCCAGGATTCAAATTTTTCTCTGGCTTTTGGTCAATAATAAATTGCTGACTAGAGACAACCTGAGCAAAAGACAGGAGGTAGGAGATCCTACTTGTGTGTTTTGTTCTGAACAAGAATCCTGTTCTCATTTATTCAGTGCCTGTGTTGTAGTTGTTGAGTTCTGGAAAGCCATCTGTACCCTTACAGGAGTGAGAGAAGACATTAATATGATGTCTATCTCCTCATACTGGCTTAGGGGAGACAAGTTTGCTGCGATCAACACTGTCCATGCGGCTGGATTGTGGGCGATCTGGAAAACTCGCAACGACATGGTTTTCAATAATGTTTGTTGGCCTGGTTTGCAGGCTATATGGAGGAGAACAACGTCAAATCTATCTACGTGGGAGTGCCTTTCCTCAGGATGTGCCAGGGACAAGCTGGTGTGGGCTACGAAAGAGTTGGAGAAGAAAGCGAGAAGCCCTCCTCTGCTGCTGTGGCCAGATCCTGGCTGAGGCGTGGAGACACATTTTAGCCTCTGGTATTGGACAGTGCACCTGTAGTATCACCATAGGCCTCGCTGAGCAGTAGCTGTGTGTGTTCGCTTTTCCTTTTCTGGCTTTAGCTATATTCTGGCTTTGTAGTAGCGTTGTGACGCTTTTCGTTTTACTGCGGCAGCGTGCCTGCTGTCCGTCGTGAGCTACATGATGTAACACACTCTGGATCGTTGTTTCGTTTCTTCTGAAATGGAACAGGGGCGCAGCCTTTTTCTTCTAAGAAAAATATACACCTGTAAAATAAATACACAGGTGTATAAAGATACACCGATTCCAAGCGGTGCACACGTTGCTTCAAGAGAGCATTCAGCTGGTCTAGTAACAACCCAGGCACCTCGCAAGTTGATAGTACAAACACAAGTATAGGTTAAACCACGGGAGATTTTATTTAGGGGTCGGTTTACATGCATGGCAGTGCACCTGCTCTGCTCATGCTGGCAGGTGCTTACATACATACAAAGACCCTCGATCAGGTGGCGTTACATGGTAAGTAGATTGTAGATAGATCATAGATATGATGCGCGCGGTGCATGCATGACCGATGATAGATCTAGCAGCTGCAGCAGGAGCAGCCGCAGCTGGTGCCGCACTTGCACTGGGTGCAGCCGCAGCCGCCGTTCTCCGCCGCCATCTCCATCCCGCCCGAGCTCCTGCACCCATCCATCAATCCTTAGTCCCATAGCAAGATCAACATATATAGTCATATTATAGCGGGCGCATGATGTATGAGGAAACAGAAGGGACGTACGCCTTGTGGGTGGCGGTGGCGGAGACGAGGAGGGTGGCGCCGGCGGCCTCAACCTCCGGGTACATGTTGCAGCCGCCGCAGCCGTTGCCGCACTTGCAGGCGCTGCCGCAGCCGCAGTTTCCTCCGCAGCAAGACATCCTCGAGGTTGCTTGGGATTGGATGGAGGCTTTGATTGGTGTTGGCTAGGAGCTTCCTGTGTGCTTCTTGCTTGCTGGCTTGAGTAACAATGGCAGGCAGCGAGGGCTATTTATAGGCGAGTGAGCATCAAGGAAGGAGGAGGAAGAGAAGATGAAGACGGAGATGAGAGATGCTGCACTTTTGGTAAAGGATGGACGAGAGCAACCGCGTGGGGAAGAGGAATAAGGATAGGGCCACCTCCTCCCATGATTTGATTCCCTTTGTCTCTACTAGCTTGTTTCTTACATCAAAGGAACCACTAAAGGAACAACGGCCAATATTTTATGGGTATATCGAATTATTGGTGTACGTACTAACTTCCTTTTTCAAAATATTAGCTGTACTGATTTTTTTTTCAAATGTCAAATGTTTCCATGTTTTAACAAGTTTATTAAAAAACATCAATTTTTTTCCAAATATAGATACGTTTTTATTTAGTTTAGGGATGCTTGAATTTATAGTTGTATTTCTCGGTAAATTATGAATTTCAAATTAAATCAAAATCAAACTAAATTCTGAAACCTTAGCAATAAATAAATAGCTCTCTTTCGTGCATGCCCTTAGTGAATATATTCGGCTGATAACCATCACTCAGTGTTTTTTGAATGTCAGGACAAGGAAAAAAGCTAGGACTTCTTAGGTGGAGGTCGCCGAAAATATTTTTTATTTAAAAAATCTTGCTGGCTCTTGGTTGCCATAGGTTTGGCGACTTTTTCAGTTTTAGTGTTAGAAGCTGAATTTTACTGAAATTTTAGTCTCCAGCCTACATGCATTTCAATAACTATCTCACTCCCACTTTTTTTTGAAGATTACATGGCACATCTGTTTGCGGCATTTTTAAAAGAGGGAACTGGAAAAATTAACATACATATTTCATGCCATGCTGTGTTGGATCCCGTGGGAATTAAAGATAGAGTAATGTGTAAAATATGGATGTTGATTTACTGCAGAAGGAAAACAAAACACAAGAACTTTCCAAAACATTAGGTGCAAGCACATAGTTGTCATTGAACTAACGGAATTATTTCCAGAAGATTTGGCTCGACATAAATTTTCCTACGAATACATGGCCATAGAATAACATTATGGTTCCCAGCCCTACTAGTCCCGTAGGAAAATATTCTAACAACTAGAATCACCAAATTTTCAATAATGGTTCCTTTGAAGTTTGGACCAAAGAGATCATAATTGTTTGGAAGTCTGAACATATCTTTAATTTCCAGCTGACGTCATTTGATTTTTTTCTCATGCTTTGAAAAATCTTAAAGCCTATTGTCATTGTAGATCATTGAGTATTATGCATGCTTGTGCAAATTTATGATTTTATGACATGCACAAACAAATACAAAATAAATAAACATGTGAATATAAAGAATGCATTTGGAATTTTTTAAAACCCCCAACCCCCATCTTGTCATTTTAAGGCAGATCGCAAATCCACTCACTATTTTTTACATATGAAAGCAATGCAAAAAGGTGAGAGGTAAACTGAGTGGGTGGTGCCAAATTCTTGTACCCATCTGTAGAAAGCTCCATCTATGGCCAGACAGTTCTTGACCTATTTATTTTTCTTACATAATTGTGTGCATATAATGACTTGTCTACATAGTAGAGTTAAACAACACTTGGCGTGCCATCTTGGGTGATCCACACTGGCCATTACTTTCCATCCAGGTATATAGAGAAGTGAACTATTGATGATTTTATTTTATGGGAGGGAATACATTATTCCAGCTCAGAACGAAGAAAACAATTTTCTTATGTGCATTCTGTGATGCCGAAGCCGAACGTGATTTTTTCATCAACGGGAGGGATATCGAATTGTGGAAACAATTTTCCCACGAGATATACTGTCATCACTTCGAAAATGGAGGACACTATTTGGCCGTGTGGATCCGGTGATATGAAGCAGTGGTTGAGAGCGAGCCTTTCTGCCCCGAGTGTTGAGACGCAACTATGGACATGACAGGTCGGTTTGGAGATGCGCCTTGAGTGGCAATATAAAGTTGCCATTATTCGGTCGCTTGCGTATATGGCTTTATTATTGTTTAGTTGTTGTGGGAATATTTGCGCACACGTCACATCACAGAAAGTGAGAAACAGTGGCAAAACGGAGATTCCAAGAGGGAAGAATACTTACAAACATAGGCACTGAAATGGGAAACTAGCAAATGACAAAGATTTATTGGTGCATTTTGTAATTTTGCAGAAAAGAAAAAACAATAACAATTTGGCTTCTTCATGTAGTGTGTTAGACTGGCGTGATAACCTACTACACCACGAGACATTAATGTATTTTCTCAATAAGACAGATAGACTACAAGATGCGCATACCATCGTGTCTTGTTGGGATCCACCTTTTGTAAAAACAAAATCCTGTGCTGTAAACCACAAAACTCGACAATCTAATACTACATAACTCGGCAATCAGAAGAAAAGAAAATACTGCGGCAAATGAAACCATAAGGAAGAGGAAAACCGCAGCATGAGAAGACCAACAGGAAAAGACCGGCCTCTGATCACTAGCAGGAGGAGGATCACTTTAGCAGGGACTACATTAGCCCTTCTGGCGAAGGTACATAATATTCAGTTCTTTCCAATATAGAAGTTAAAATAACTCAAGAGAACCAAAAGGCCTATTACATGTTCTATTACATCGAGAAGGGATGATAACCAACTACATGACGAAACCTCCATGCCACAAATTAGACTGACGTGATAACCAACTACACCACGAAACCTCCATGCCACAAATTTATAAGAAAGCTATCTGTGCAGAGTCATGCTACATACCATCATGTGCTGTTGATCCACTATTTTAACAAGACAAATAGGTCACAACTGTTTCTGTCAGGTAGGGATATAGGATAGGCATAGTTTTTTTTTCCAGAGGTGCTGCATCAATGGTGTGAACGGCGCCGCGTCAAAATAATTTGCTTCTGCTCTACCTCCATCTCGATGGCGCTCTAATGGGCGGTGCTGGGGAGCAGGTGGCTCGGTCTTCTTGCCGGTCTTCAGATCCGGTAAGGTTTGTGTCTGATGGTCGGCGCTTCACTCTCTCTCGGGTGGCGTTCGTGCCGGCTGTTGCGGTTGTGTTTGGTGTCTTGCAGTGGGGTGCGTGGATGACGGAATGCAGCAACTTTCATCTTCTTTGACCTAGTCGAATGAAATTGACGACGCTGGGATCTAGCGGACATGAGGAAGAATCCCGGCCGACGTGCCACAAAGGCGGCGGTGAGGTGAAGCGGCCGAGCAGAAACACATGCATGTCTCGATATGGGAGGAAAGGGAGGGAGATAAGGTGAGGGTTAGCGGTGCAACATGCCACACGAGGAAAGGGGTGAAGAGATGACCTTGAGGAGGGAAGTGCGCTCGGTCCATGGCATGGGTCAGAGTAGAGGAAGGTTGATCCATGGCTTGACCAAAGGGGATGAGCGAGCGGGAAGTAGAAGGCCCCCTCTCATATCTTGGTGCGCGGGCAAGTCTGTCGAGGTGGAAGAAGCCTGTCATTTCATGACGGCGTTGGTGACCTTGGCGTGATGTTGTTCGCCGGTTTGTGGGCGGATCAGGAAACCATCTGGTCTCTTGATCCCCCCTTCACTAATTTTGGTGAGAAGAGGGGAGAGATGAAAGGGTGGAGGGGTGGGAGATGAGGTCACCGATTCTGTTGGTTGTGGGGGCGAGGGCGGAGAGAGGAGAGTGAGCGACGGCGGTGAAGTCTATGGATCTAGAGAGGGAGGGGAACAAGAGAGTGAGTGGTGCGGAGAGGGAGTGGATAGAGTGCGGCCGTGCAGGAGAGGACAGCAAGTTGTATAGGAGGGGTATAATGGGAATATCATAAAAATAAAGCTTTATTTATACGTGTACACTATATATATATTCAGAATGGCATAAAATATTTTCTCAATAAATTATTTAAAAATATCCAAGAAATTACGGATGACCGACTATCATTATATAAAGGGGAAATCCGTTCTTTGCTCGTGGAGAAATGTAACATAGTATTTTAAGGGCAATATACCACATACCCTAAATAATAGATATTCGTAAGAATAACCATCAACATGTGATTTAGAGGTGAGCCTAAAATTATTAAAATTGGGATGCCACTCAATCTACTAGAAACTGCTCATTTCTAGAATTTGTCCAATGAATATATATTTTCCATACCACCATCATAAAAAAGGTATTCTAATCTTTGTTTATATTAGAATACCTTTGTAGGTCATAAACCTGATGGATTTGATTGTGCTTCGGAGATGTCGACTGACAAAGACCCTGATGTAACGATGATGGAGGGGGCTAAGAATTCAACGAGTTTTACACAACCAAAAGAGGTGCATGCAAATAATTGTTCTTCTTTGTAGTATGTTGCACATGATATAATACTCAAAAGGTATACTTCTATATATGTATTTAATTTTGTAGAATATGAGAGAGATGGAGATGGATTATGTCGGGGTTCAAAAAGAAACCCATTCAGAGGGTTTTCGGGGCGACATCATTGGAAGGGGACAAAAATTCACCATGTTTTATACAACAAAAAAATGTGCAAGTGATGATATCCCACAACACCGACGCACTCAAAATAAAGCAAACCGGCTGGAATTACGATAAATGTTTATGGCAACATTTATTTCCAACTGGTATTCTGATGAGTATGTTCAATGATGTTCACATAACTCAAGGAAAATATTTCAAAAGCCCATAGCAACGCACAGGCATTCTACTAGTAGTTTTAGTTCACCACAAACCACAAGCGTGTGTTCATATTCTGCTATATTTTCGTATCATTGCTAGAACTAGCTCAGATGATCATGTCTATAAACTTAACCATAGAACAAGCTAACTTTATACCCATGCCAGCAAGGATGTACCTGACACACCCTATCTGCAGTTCTTAAGGGCCCTCCCTTTCTTTGTGAGAAAAATACTTTCACATATCCGCAAATGGCTTTGTGATACTGTTCGAACTAAGACAATGCAGACCTCGAATCAAAATACGAAGATATCAAATCATGCATATAAGAATTCAGGGAAGATTCAAATAATATTCATAGAAAAGGTGATCATAAAACCACAATTCACTGGATCTCGACAAATACACCGCAAAATAAGATTACATCGGATAGATCTCCAAGAACATCAAGGAGAACATTGTATTGACGATCAAAGAGAGAGAAGAAGCCATCTAGCTACTATCTATGGACCCGTAGGTCTGTGGTAAACTACTCATGCTTCCTCGGAAGGGCAACAGAGTTGATGTAGATGCTCTCCGTGATTGATTCCCCCTCCGAAAGATCACCGAAAAAGGCCCCAAGACGGGATCTCACGGGAACAGAGGCTTGCAGCTGCGAAAAAGTACTTTTGTGGAATCCTCTGATGGTTTGGGAATCTTTTAGGATTTATAGAGCTGAGAGGGAG
>NC_041385.1:857563088-857570523 GCF_002162155.2 Triticum dicoccoides | reverse complement strand
CAAGGGAGCACTGGTGTAGAGACCTGCCATACCAATGGTTTTTAACCCCTTTCCACGATGGCGTTTGAAACCGTTACCAAGTGAGTGTGGGCGATGGGGGGGTCCTTCCCACACGACCCAGAAACCGTCGGGGATAGGCCCTCCTGGCACACTGGCTGGGGAAAAATGAGTTCGTGTGCGATCTGGTGGGGCATCGAAACCCAATTGTTTCCGTTCGTATGTACATTCCACATGATGAATCCCAGAAAAAACATTTCCGCTCGTATGTATATCACACAGTTTTTTGTGTGGAAACATTTGTGCAAGGTGGCCTAACGCAAACAATTCTCTACCGGAAGCCATGTGTGATTGTTAGTTGACCGAACACACTTACTTTCTAGAAACTGTGCGTGTTGTTTGAATTCATTGCCCATGGTGTTGTCTGAGTAACCGTCTGCAACAAAAAACCCCAATAAGCAGGGTAATTAGCCTATTACTGATAATCCATGTACTAATCAAATTGATATTTCTTATAAAACACACTAGATATTTCATATCCGTATTACAGCAACCAGGATTTCATAATCGAATTACATCAGATAGCTTCAGCACTCAGTTCTGCCATTACACAGCAGCACCAAGTTACACATGCAACATCAAAAACCTTTGGAATAGCATCATACACGGTAAATAGATAGATGAATCTCATCTGGGAAAGTGCAAAAGCGGAAGGCAAAGTTGAGACTTCAGTCATGTTGAATGTCCTTGCAACTTTAGGCCAGTGGCTATGGATAATTGCCCGTCCAACCTTCGTCCTCTTCAGCAAGACTTCAATGTTGTATCGTGGGTGTTGAATGAATACCTTCCTCGCCTCTTGACCATGCAGGTGGTTTGAGAGGTAATCATTGGTGAACTATTTTGAAAAGTTCTGAAAACAAAGATATGCAAACAAGGTAAAAGAGTTAGTACCATCCTATAGTCGACTGATGGTGCAAGGGGTAAAAACAAGGTAAAAGAGTTAGTACCATCCTATAGTTGACTGATGTCTTCTTCATTGTGCAAACAAAGATCTTGCTGTTATTCTTCGCAAGTTTCTTCATCCTAACAATCTTTCTGAGTTTCTTAACTTGACTTATTTTCACAGACATCTCATTTCCTCATATGCAAAATGGGTCGAATAGTGGGTCTAAGCCTCTGATAGCAGGACCTACATGTGCAAGACCAAATTGTAAGAAACCTAAATATTAGAATGATTCCTGCAAATCCACAATAATGTGCTATCAGCCAAAGGACCATGCTTGAACAAACCTCGATGGTAAACCGCGGTGTGTCCCATTGTTTCCCAGCAACACACATAAGGAAGATCTTGACCAGGTTAACTAAGAGTTGTCATAATATCAATAGAATATCTATTGAGTAAAGCCAAATTCAATTTATTTCACATGCGTAACAATACAAAATTGTACCCACAGCAAATGGAAATCAAATTGCAGAACTGAACCAAACAGTTAAATGGACAACATACCAAATGAATCAAAATAGTTAACTAAGCCCAACATTGCAGAATAGAAACATGTACTAGAAGATAAGACAGTTAACAAAACAAAAATGCTTGAGAAAAATTCTACGAAATGCAGCAATTGTTGGACCAAACTGTTAACTGAACATTACATTTCAGAGGACCAAACTGTAAACTGAACATCAGATTGCATATTAGCATTACAGAGGGCAAATCACTAGAAGACATTGGCGGTGGCCTCAAGAAAACAGCACAAACTGTATTTTAAAGTAGACAACCGCGTGGCGGTGTCGACGATGGCCTCGAAGACAAGGTGCTCCTCCAAGTTTTGGCGGTCGGCACGCATGGCAGCCATAGAAACCTCGTGCGCGTCTGCGGCCGCAATTTGCTTCTCCGCTACCATACGCTACTGAGCTCCATGTTATACTGCATGCAAAATGGCTGTGGGCGGCGCTTAGTTGGAGTAGGGGGACAGTGATTTCGGCGGAAGGTTTCGCGCCATCGGTCGGGGCATGTGGGACGGGAAAGAAGGAGGATGGTGTGGGTGGGATGTAGATTACCTGACCATATCGACGAGGCTACATAGCAAGAAGAAGGGTCAGCGGTGAGGAGGACGCGCAGCAAGAAGAAGGGTCACCGACGAGGAGGCGGCGCTGCAAGAAGAAGGGTAGCTGGCAAGGAGGTGGCGCTACAAGAAGAAGGGTCGCCGCTGAGGAGGCTGAGCTGCCAGTAAGCAGAAGTGAAGGTTTGAACTTGGAAAGCAAGGTGGAACAGTGGAAATGTGGCTTTTGGTGGGACGGAGGGGGCGGGGAGATAGATATTTCCATGGTGGCAAATTTTTTTCGCTCGGTGCCGCGAGAAACTTGCGCGCAAGTGTGGTTCAAGCGGGAGCGATGGACTGTAGACCACGAAGCTTCCTGCGTAAGCCAGACAAGACGGTGCGCCAAGATGTTTTATATTGCATACCACACGATTCTTTCTAGTAAACTGTTTGTGGTATACCTTTTTTTCTTTATGTTTTGAAAGACAAAATGGTGTTTGATACGTCTCCGTCGTATCTATAATTTTTGATTGTTCCATGCCAATATTCTTCAACTTTCATATATTTTTGGCAACTTTTTATACTATTTTTGGGACTAACATATTGATCCAGTGCCCAGTGCCAGTTCCTTTTTGTTGCATGTTTTATGTTTCGCAGAAAACCAATATCAAACGGAGTCCAAACGGGATAAAAATGGACGGAGAATTATTTTGGAATATTTGGGATTTTCCGGACGAAGAATCAACGCGAAACAGTGTCCGAGGTGGCCATGAGACAGGAGGGCACACCCCCTACCCCTGGGCGCGCCCTGGGCTCTCCTGGGCCACCCGCAAGAAAGCTAATTTTACGAGAAAAATCTGGGCGAAAGATTCACCCCAATCGGAGTTACGGATCTCCAGATATAAAGGAAACGGTGAAGGGGTAGAATCAGAGAACGCAGAAACAGAGAGATAGATCCAATCTCGGAGGGGCTCTCGCCCCTACCAAGCCATGGGAGCCAAGGACCAAAGGGGAAACCCTTCTCCCATCTAGGGAGGAGGTCAAGGAAGAATAAGAAGAAGGGGGGCCCTCTCCCCCTTGCTTCCGGTGGCGCCGGAACGCTGTCGGGGGCCATCATCATCACCGCGATCTACACCAACACCTCCGCCGTCTTCACCAACATGTCCATCACCTTCCGTCGTCTATATTCAGCGGTCCACTCTCCCGCATCCCGCTGTACTCTCTACTTGAACATGGTGCTTTATGCTTCATATTATTTTCCAATGATGTGTTGCCATCCTATGGTGTCTGAGTAAATTTTCGTTGTCCTATCGGTGATTGATGAATTGCTATGATTGGTTTGAGTTGCATGTTTTATTATTGGTGCTCTCCTATGGTGCCCTCCGTGTCGCGCAAGCGTGAGGGATTCCCGCTGTAGGGTTTGCAATATGTTTATGATTTGCTTATGGTGGGTGGCGTGAGTGAACAGAAGCACAGACCAGAGTAAGTAGGTTGTTTACGTATGGGATAAAAGGGGACTTGATGCTTTAATGCTATGGTTGGGTTTTACCTTAATGAATCTTTAGTAGTTGCGGATGCTTGCTAGAGTTCCAATCATAAGTGCATATGATCCAAGTAGAGAAAGTATGTTAGCTTATGCCTCTCCCTCAAATAGAATTGCAATAGTGATTACCGGTCTAGTAACATAGTCAATTGCTTAGGGACAATTCCACAACTCCTACCACCACTTTTCCACACTCGCTATATTTACTTTATTGCATCTTTATCTAAACAGCCCCTACTTTTTATTTACGTGTTCTTTATCATCTTGCAAACCTATCCTATCACACCTACAAAGTACTTCTAGTTTCATACTTGTTCTAGTTAAAGCGAACGTCAAGCGTGCGTAGAGTTGTATCGGTGGTCGATAGAACTTGAGGGAATATTTATTCTACCTTTAGCTCCTCGTTGGGTTCGACACTCTTACTTATCGAAAACTGTTGTGATCCCCTACACTTGTGGGTTATCAAGACCTTTTTCTGGCGCCGTTGCCGGGGAGTCATAGCGTGGGGTGAATATTCTCGTTTGTGTTTGTTTGCTTTATCACTAAGTAATTTTTATTTGCTGTTCTTAGTTGTTTTCTATCTTTAGTTATGGGTAGGAAACGCAAAATACCAAAAAAAATTAGTTGTACCTACTGCACCAATGGTTGAAGAACCACTCAAAATCTATCACACTACTGAAGCTTTTTACTTGGATCATCTTCGATCCCTTTGTGCTCGTGCTGAAACCCCAACTAGCTTAGTTGAGGGCAAATCTTTAGATGAGCATGCTTGTTATGTGCGACACCGTATATATGAAAAAGGGAAACTATTATGGGATCAAATTTAATGTTTGCAATGCTATGCTTGGACTTTATGTGAATTATATGATGTTACTTGTTGTTCTGAAAACCCTAAGAAACACCTTCCCTAACAATTCTTGTTTAGTGATAATGGAATCGTATATTCATATGCTAAGGGTGTTTATAATTACTATGATGTTCAACAAATTGAAGAATTTGTTGCTTTTAAGGGTGCATATGAAATTGCTTCTTTGATTGAAAAATATGATGCTATTCTCTACAAATCTGAAAATTTTGCCATACTTGAATATTGCTATGATAATTATGCTTCTAATGCCTATGTTAAACTATATATTGAGGCATACCCCGCTGTCCAAGAAGAGACTAATATTTTGCAGGAAGCTATGGAAGAAGAAATTGATGAAACTGTGAGCTCATTGGAAAAAGATGATGAGGAGAGCGAAGAACAAAAGGAGGAAGAGCGGATTAGCTACCCGTGCCCACCTTCTAATGAGAGTAACCCTCCAACTCATACATTATTTAATTCTCCTTCGTGCTTACCGAAGGATGATTCTATGATGATTGCTATGATCCCTTGAATTTGTTTGAAAT
The DNA here is from genome assembly GCF_002162155.2 of Triticum dicoccoides. Taxonomy (NCBI): domain Eukaryota; kingdom Viridiplantae; phylum Streptophyta; class Magnoliopsida; order Poales; family Poaceae; genus Triticum; species Triticum dicoccoides. The sequence goes on along the minus strand of NC_041385.1, from coordinate 857,565,549 downwards.
ATCCCTTTTTGATGATGCTTGCTATGCTTGTGGCCAAGATGCCAATATGAATTATGCTTATGGAGATGAACTTGCTATAGTTCCTTATGTTAAACATGAAATTGTTGCTATTGCACCCACGCATGATAGTCCTATTATCTTTCTGAATTCTCCCTACTACACTATATCGGAGAAGTTTGTGCTTATTAAGGATTATATTGATGGGTTGCCTTTTACCATTGCACATGATGATTTTGATGAATGTAATATGCATGTTCTTGCTGCTCCTACTTGCAATTATTATGAGAGAGGAACTATTTATCCACCTCTCTATGTTTCCCATACTATGAAATTGCAAGAAACTACTTATACTATGCGTTGGCCTTTATTATGTGTGCATGAATTGTTCTTTTATGACATGCCGATGCATAGGAAGAGAGTTAGACTTCGTTGTTGCTTGATATATAATACTTTGTGCTCACTACTAAATTACAAATCATTGTTAATTAAAATTGGCTTTGATATACCTTGGGATCCGGGTGGATTCATTACTTGAGCACTATATGCCTACCTTAATGGCTTTAAAGAAAGCGCTGCCAGGGAGACAACCCGGAAGTTTTAGAGAGTCATTTATTTCTGTTGAATGCTTTCATATAGTTTAAAAACAAAAAAATAATAAAGAGGGGAACCTAAAAAATTTTCAAAAAGGAAAGTGAAAGTGAGAGAGATAAGCATTGTTGATGTGGGAGAGCTCCTTGAACTTTGTTCATGCTCACGGGAACTTTGTGAATCTTGATTACAGAAACTTTCCATCAAAAATAATTATCCCCTTGTACAATTCCATTGTATTATAAAAATAATGTGCCAAGGTTTGCCTTTAGGTTGTTTACAGTGCTTGTTGGTTTGTATGGTGCAGGACAGAATCTTTGGCTGTAGTGTGCGATTTTACATTTTTAACTGGAAAGTCAAACGGTTCTGACTCCTTTTGCACTGTCTTGCTGTACAACTTGTTTAGTTTTCCTAATTTTGGTAGAATTTTTGGGGTAACAGAAGTATGGTGAATGTTCAGATTGCTACAGAATGTTCTATTTTTGACAGATTCTGTTTTTGATGCATAGTTTGCTTGTTTTGATGAAACTATCAATTTATATTAGTGGATTAAGCCATGGAAAAGTTATATTACAGTAGACACAATGCAAAAAAAATATGAATTGGTTTGCAACAGTACTTAGAGTAGTGATTTGCTTTATTATACTAACGGATCTTACCGAGTTTTTGGTTGAAGTTTTGTGTGGATGAAGTGTCTAATCGAGGAGGTTTTGATATGAGGAAAAGGAAGAGAGGCAAGAGATCAAGCTTGGGGATGCCCAAGGCACCCCAAGTAAATATTCAAGGAGACTCAAGCGTCTAAGCTCGGGGATGCCCCGGAAGGCATCCCCTGTTTCTTCAACAAGTATCGGTATGTTTTCGGATTCATTTCGTTCATGCATTATGTGCAAGTTTTGGAGCGTCTTTTGCATTTAGTTTTCACTTTTGTTTTATGCACCATGCTGGTATGAGATAGTCCTTGGTTGATTTATAGAATTCTTATTGCACTTCATTTAAATCTTTTGAGTATGGCTTTATAGAATCACTACTAGGGAAAACCTTATACATAGAATCTTAGCAGCAGCGTGGTTTAAAAACAGATGCTACTGCTAATTAGCAGTAGCAAGCTTCAGTAAAGAGCACTACTAATATCTAATTAGCAGTAGCGCTCTAGGTGAAACGAGCGCTACTACTATAATTGCCACGGTGTTGCCTCCAGGCTAGATATAGTAGTAGCGCCCTTCCAAGGGACGCGCTACTGCTAAAGTACTTAGTAGCAGTGTTTTTCATCAAAACTCGCTACTGCTAAGTATCACCGCAACTAATTAAGTTTAGTCCCATACTGCTAAGAGAACAAGGTGTTTACCACCTTAAATATGTTACTTCTCAACCTATCTCGAGCACTTGGTCTTCATTGAACTATATGTGTATGATTTGTGGCTGCAATATGAATCCTCGCCTGTACCTATACAGGTACAGTGAGGATTCATGTTGACTATTTAGATTCTAAACAAAAAGATCAATGATGACCAATGTATATTTTTGATGTTTTTACATTGCTTAGACTTAGAGAATTTTTTCAGGACAAAGCGTTACTGATATTGGGATAAACAAAAGAAATAACTGCTTCCATTAGCAGTAGCATTTTTCACTAGAACATGCTATAGATAAGTTAGCTATAGCGCGTTTTCCTTATGAGCGCTACTGCTAGTTCGACTTAACCACCCCCGGCTCAAAATTTTTGCTAAGTCCTCCTTTCACCCCCGGCCTGTTCCCCTACTCCTGTCGCCGCCGCCCGAGCCCGAGCCTGCCCTCACCGCCGCCGCCCGAGCCTGCACTCAACCTGACCGTCGCCGCCCACCGCCGCTCTCGACCACACCCTCGCCGCCTCCTC
>NC_041385.1:857548089-857562667 GCF_002162155.2 Triticum dicoccoides | reverse complement strand
CCCCCACCCCTCCCCTACCCCCTCCCTCTTTGCTTAGTTAGTAGATGATTTTAGTACTAGTAGATGTTAATTTAGGGTTCATAGATAATGATTTTTAGTAGTAGTGGATGTTAATTAGTAGTAGTGATGGTAAACTAGTTGTATAATTAGCAGTAGTAGATGTTAATTAGTAGTAGATGTAGTAGTAGATGTTAATTAGTAGTAGTAGATGTACTAGTTTCTTTCTATTTATTGTAAGTTTATATTTAGTAAGAACGAGTTGAATTAATAGAACTAGTTTAGTTTTAGTTGAACTAGTTTAGTTTTAGTTGAACTAGTTTAGTTTTAGTTGAACTAGTTTAGTAAGTAAATTAATAACTAGTTGAACTACTTTATTTTTAGAAAGAACTAGTTTCTTTCTATTTATAGTAAGTTTATAATTAGTAAGAACTAGTTGAATTAATAGAACTAGTTGAACATGTCATATTTGTTGTTATTTTTTAGTTTCAGCAATTATTTCATGTTTTGGTTACACCTCCGAGTGGCCTATGTTTTGCCGGAGTGTTGATTAATTTCCGTTCCGGCAAATTTCAGGCGCTCGATATGTCCTTTTTTCGCAAAGGTCATGCCGGATTTTTCCATGAATTCTGGCACGACTTGTGCTAGAATATGTACAAGTTTAATCTTTGAATTATGAACGTAGGAAATGTCGTACTCGGACGACGACAGTCTCCCGGGGGAGTGCAGCTGGTGCCACGACGATCGAGGTATGTGCGATAGGTTCGTTGAGCTGGATGAAGATCGGCGCTTCAGCATTAAGCTCAAGGAGACCTTCGATGTTGAAACGGTACGGAACAATGACAAGTGTTTTTTTCGTAATTAAGCATGACTTCAACTATTTCAACGTCTAATTTTCATCTTTTACAATTTGACTAGCTTATCCCATGCCATGCAAGACGCTATGTCTTGGAGAGGATGGGTTTTGAAGACCATGAAAATTTTGAAACAAAGAAAATACACCTAAGGACCCATCATGATATGGATTTTGAAGTAAATTTGTGCAATGCTCAGAGCGTAACCCATTTTGGTTGTCAAAATTGGGAAGCACTTTGCAAAATGTATGGTTTTTATGAGGGTATGATTGTCACCATGGATCTTGGTAATCCTGACATCGGGCAAGACAATATGGACATTTGGGTCCTTGTTGATATGCTTCCGATTGTACCGCTATGTGAGTTCCTCAAACATAGTTATTAACTAATTTATAATGTTTATTTCAAAATAGTTGACAACTTATTTCCATTGACAGCTTATTTTGATTCTTCAAAGACTGTGCGGAAGATGGTAGACAAAACCCACTACACTGATGGATCCGAATTAACTTATAAGGAGAAAAATCATCTGATCGCATTTTGTACTCTTCTTGAGGATTACAATAACTATTATCGAACTCCTCCAAATTATGGTGAATACGTGCCACTAGTGCACGTGTTGAACCACGGTAACTTCTCTGGAGATACCCTTGTAAGATTTTTTACTATTACGACATCCGTGCATCTTTTGCATACTTCTAAAACTAGTACATCATTGCTAACTATGAAGTTATTACTATGTTTTTCAACAGAAACTCCCGATGGATTGTGTGCCTCATCTGATGTATCTGAATGGTCGCCTTACAGTTCTGAACATACTACCAGGTAAATCTAGGGAGCTCACCTGTGCATATCGGATTTCTAAAACCGGTGAACACATGTTCATCAAAGAATGGAAGAAATGTATGGACATTCGCAAGGAGGTTCTTGGAAGTAACATTCAGCGAAAGGAAAGAATTGGAGACAGGCTAATCTCCATTCTCCATAATGGAGAGTCAGGGGCTATCTTGTTTTTTTGCTATTTTACCTTAGAAAATGTAGTAGGTCTTAATCGAATGTAGTAGGCCCTATGAGGTACAATATGTTTATTATGTGGTAATGTGTTAGAGTTGATAATGAGGAGCACTTGTGATTACGACTAGTGACCAATTTGCTAAGTTGATTTTGAGGAGGTGTTATATGACAATGATGTATTATGATGATAAGTTGTTAATGATATGATGATGATGATGATATTATTATATCATTGGGTGAAAGAACCGCGGATTAGTTTCAAGTGGATGGACATCCACTTGAAACTAGTCCATGGTTCTTTCACCCCGTGATGTAATAACTCATTATGATGTAAAAACAATCTCTAAATTCCTGTTGTATGAAAACTTGTGTAAAGGTGTATGAATACAACATGAAATAAAAAAGAAATAAAATACTAAATAATAGTAGTAGTGCGGGCAAGGAGAAGCGCTACTACTAATTACCAGTAGCGCTCTTCTGGAGAAGCGCTACTACTAAGTCAATTTAGCAGTAGCGTGGGTCTAGGCATGCTATTGCTAAGCTTTAGCTGTAGCGCCTTATCAGTAGCGCTCCTGCCCGCGCTACTAATAGGTCTAAAACCCGCGCTGCTGCTAGGCTTTTCCCTAGTAGTGGATGCTTCATGTGCTTCACGTATATCGTTTGAAGTTTGGATTGCCTGTTTCTCTTCACATAGAAAACCGCCATTTGTAGAATGCTCTTTTGCTTCATTTATATTTGTTAGAGCGTGGGCATATCTTTTGTAGAAAGAATTAAACTCTCTTGCTTCACTTATATCTTTTTAGAGAGATGGCGGGAATTGGTCATTCACATGGTTAGTTATAAAATCCTACATAAACTTGTAGATCGCTGAATATGATATGTTTGATTCCTTGCAATAGTTTTGTGATATAAAGGTGGTGATATTAGAGTCGTGCTAGTTGAGTAATTGTGAAATTGAGAAATACTTGTGTGGAGGTTTGCAAGTCCCGTAGCATGCACGTATGGTGAACCATTATGTAATGAAGTTGGAGCATGATGTGCTCTTTGATTGCTTTCCTTATGAGTGGCAGTCGGGGACGAGCGATGGTCTTTTCCTACCAATCTATCCCCCTAGGGGCATGCGTAGTAGTACTTTGCTTCGAGGGCTAAGTAGACTTTTGCAATAAGTATATGAGTTCTTTATGACTAATGTGAGTCCATGGATATACACACACTCACCCTTCCACTTTGCTAGCCTCTATTGTGCCGAGCAACTTTCGCCGGTATCATGAACTCATTATTTACCTTCCTCAAAACAGCCACCATACCTACCTATTATGGCATTTCCATAGCCATTCCAAGATATATTGCCATGCAACTTCCATCATCATCATATACATGACTTGAGCATTCATTGTCATATTGCTTTGCATGATCGTAAGATATCTAGCATGATGTTTTCATGGCTTGTCCGTTTTTTTGATGTCGTTGCTATGCTAGATCATTGCACATCCCGGTACACCGCCGGAGGCATTCATATAGAGTCATATCTTTGTTCTAGTATCGAGTTGTAATATTGAGTTGTAAGTAAATAAAAGTGTGATGATCATCATTATTAGAGCATTATTAGAGCATTCATATAGAGTCATATCCTTTCATCCAGTGAGGAAAGGATGAAGGAGACTATGATTCCCCCACAAGTCGGGATGAGACTCTGGACTTTATTAAAAATAAAAGAGGCCAAAGAAGCCCAAATAAAAAAAAAGGCCAAAGAAGCCCACCAAAAAGAAAGAAAAAATGAAAAAAATGAGAGAAAAAGAGAGAAGGGGCAATATTACTATCTTTTTACCACACTTGTGCTTCAGAGTAGCACCATGTTCTTCATAGAGAGAGTCTCCTATGCTTTCACTTTCATATACTAGTGGGAATTTTTCATTATAGAACTTGGCTTGTATATTCCAATGATGGGCTTCCTCAAAATGCCCTAGGTCTTCGTGAGCAAGCAAGTTGGATGCACACCCACTTAGTTTCTTTTGTTGAGCTTTCAGATATTTATAGCTCTAGTGAATCCGTTGCATGGCACTCCCTACTCACTCACATTGATATCTATTGACGGGCATCTCCATTACCCATTGATACACCTAGTTGATGTGAGACTATCTTCTCCCTTTTTTTGTCCTCACAACCACCACCATATACCACCATAGTGCTATGTCCATGGCTTGCGCTCATGTATTGCGTAAGAGTTGAAAAAGCTGAAGCGCTTTAAAAAGTATGAACCAATTGCTCGGCTCGTCATCGGGGTTGTGCATGATGGGAGTATTTTGTGTGACGAAGATGGAGCATAGCCAAACTATATGATTTTGTAGGGATGATCTTTCTTTGACTATGTTATTTCGATAAGACATAATTGCTTGGTTGGTATGCTTGAAGTATTATTGTTCTTATGTCAAACGATAGACTATTGCATTGAATCACTCGTATCTTAATATTCATGCCATGATTAGACATATGATCAAGATTATGCTAGGTAGCATTCCACATCAATTTTTTTTATCATTTACCTACTCGAGGACGAGTAGGAATTAAGCTTGGGGATGCTGATACGTCTCCATCGTATCTATAATTTTTGATTGTTCCATGCCAATATTCTTCAACTTTCATATATTTTTGGCAACTTTTTATACTATTTTTGGGACTAACATATTCATCCAGTGCCCAGTGCCAGTTCCTATTTGTTGCATGTTTTATGTTTCACAGAAAACCAATATCAAACGGAGTCCAAACGGGATAAAAACGGACGGAGAATTATTTTGGAATATTTGGGATTTTCCGGAGGAAGAATCAACGCGAAACAGTGTCCGAGGTGGCCACGAGACAGGGGGGGCGCCCCCTACCCCTGGGCGCGCCCTGGGCTCTCGTGGGACACCCGTAAGATGGTTGAGGCTCTACTTTTGCCGCAAGAAAGCTAATTTTACGAGAAAAATCTGAGCGAAAGATTCACCCCAATCGAGGTTACGGATATCCAGATATAAAGGAAACGGTGAAGGGGTAGAATCAGAGAACGCAGAAACAGAGAGATAGATCCAATCTCGGAGGGGCTCTCGCCCCTCCCACGCCATGGGAGCCAAGGACCAGAGGGGAAACCCTTCTCCCATCTAGGGAGGAGGTCAAGGAAGAATAAGAAGAAGGGGGGCCCTCTCCCCCTTGCTTCCGGTGGCACCGGAACGCTGCCGGGGGCCATCATCATCACCGCGATCTACATCAACACCTCCGCCGTCTTCACCAACATCTCCATCACCTTACCCCGTCTATATTCAGCGGTCCACTCTCCCGCATCCCGCTGTACTCTCTACTTGAACATGGTGCTTTATGCTTCATATTATTTTCCAATGATGTGTTGCCATCCTATGATGTCTGAGTAGATTTTCGTTGTCCTATCGGTGATTGATGAATTGCTATGATTGGTTTGAGTTGCATGTTTTATTATTGGTGCTGTCCTATGGTGCCCTCCGTGTCGCGCAAGCGTGAGGGATTCCCGCTGTAGGGTTTGCAATATGTTTATGATTTGCTTATGGTGGGTGGCGTGAGTGAACAGAAGCACAAACCCGAGTAAGTAGGTTGTTTACGTATGGGATAAAAGGGGACTTGATGCTTTAATGCTATGGTTGGGTTTTACCTTAATGAATCTTTAGTAGTTGCGGATGCTTGCTAGAGTTCCAATCATAAGTGCATATGATCCAAGTAGAGAAAGTATGTTAGCTTATGCCTCTCCCTCAAATAGAATTGCAATAGTGATTACCGGTCTAGTAACATAGTCAATTGCTTAGGGACAATTCTACAACTCCTACCACCACTTTTCCACACTCGCTATATTTACTTTATTGCATCTTTATCTAAACAGCCCCTACTTTTTATTTACGTGTTCTTTATCATCTTGCAAACCTATCCTATCACACCTACAAAGTACTTCTAGTTTCATACTTTTTCTAGGTAAAGCAAACGTCAAGCGTGCGTAGAGTTGTATCGGTGGTCGATAGAACTTGAGGGAATATTTATTCTACCTTTAGCTCCTCGTTGGGTTCGACACTCTTACTTATCGAAAACTGTTGCGATCCCCTACACTTGTGGGTTATTAGTGTTATGGAGGGAAAGGATGGTGTTTGAATTGCTAGAACATTTATGTACAGTGAACATGCAACTACATGATTGTCATGTTTAAATTTGGAATTATTCCGGCTTTGTTTGGCATTTTTATGGATTAATTGAGTTTCTTGACGTTTAATGTGCATAATTCAAATTTGAACTACAAGCACATGCTCCAGTGCACCAAAATTTGTTGAAAAATCACATGTGTGTCTTTGGCTGAATTTATAGACCCCATGCAAGAAATGGGAATGAAATTCAAATATCTGGGCGTCGTGGCTCGGTCAGGAACATTGAGAAACTTGATTTTTAAATTCCTGGAAATTCAAAACTCACATGAAAATCACGAAACATAGCATGGTGTCATTTCATGGCACCAACATGTTGAGGTAAAACAATTGGCTGCATTTGGATAAGTTTTTGGTATAAGCTTCTTGCAAAGCGGAGCTTCTCTCGAGAAGACTCGTGGTTCCCGAGGGGGGGGGGGACATGTCACCTTTGTGTTCGAAACGATATATGCTGCCTCCCGCCCCCTTATTTATTTACAGAGGCAACAAAGAACTATTTTAGTGCCGTGTTAAAATTTGGAATTATTTTGGGTTCGTTTGGACTTTCTTATACTTTAATTGAATTTATGGTCATTTAATATGCATAATTCAAATTTGAACTACAAGCACATGCTCCAATGCACCAAAGTTGGTTCAAAAATCACATGTGTGTTCTTGGGTGAATTTCTAGGTCCCGTGCAAGAAATGAGAATGAAATTCAAACATCTGGGCGTCATGGCTCGGCCGGAAAGATTGAGAAACTTGGTTTTTTAATTGATGTAAATCTAAAAGACGTCTGAAAATCATGAAACTTGGCATGGTGTCATGATGACACCAACATTCTGCGGTAAATTTTTTGGCCGAATTGGGACAAGCTTTGGTATAAGCCTCTTGCAAACCGGAGGTTCTATCAACAAGGCTTGTGGTTCCGAGAGGAACGTGTCACCTCCGTGTGCGAAACGACATACGTGCACTGCCTTCCTCCGCCTTAATTTTTTTACACAGGCAGATTAGACCAAATATAAGTATCGTGCTAAATTTTGGAATTATTCCAGGTTTGTTTGACCTTTTTTATAAATTAATTGAATTTTTGGTCATTTAATGTGCATAATTCAAATTTAAACTACATGCACATGCTCTAGTGCACCAAAGTTGGTTGAAAAAAATCACATGTGTGTCCTTGGGTGAATTTATAGGTCCCATGCGAGAAATGAGAATGAAATTCAAACATCTGGGCGTCGTGGCTCAGCTGGAAATTTTGAGAAACTTGGTTTTTTAATTCATGTAAATCCAAAACACACCTAAAAATCATGAAACTTGGCATGGTGTCATGACATGGCACCAACATGTTGCGATAATTTTTTTGGCCGAATTGGGACAAGCTTTGGTATAAGCTTCTTGCAAACTGGAGCTTCTCTCAAGAAGGCTCGTGGTTCCGAGAGGGAACGTGTCACCTCCGTGTGCGAAACGACATACGTACACTGTCTTCTCCCACCTTAATTTTTTTACATGGGCAGATTAGACCAAATAGAAGTATCATGCAAAATTGTGGAATTATTCTGGATTCATTTGGACTTTTTTATACATTAGTTGAATTTCCGGGCATTTAATATGCATAATTCAAATTTGAACTACAAGCACATGCTCCAGTGCACCAAAGTTGGTTGAAAAATCACATGTGTGTTCTTGGGTGAATTTCTAGGTCCCGTGCAAGAAATGAGAATGAAATTCAAACATCTGGGCGTCATGGCTCGGCCGAAAAGATTGAGAAGCTTGGTTTTTTAATTGATGTAAATCCAAAACACGTCTGAAAATCTTGAAACTTGGCATGGTGTCATGATGACACCAACATTCTGCGGTAAATCATGAAACTTGGCATGGTGTCCAAAACATGCCTGAAAATCATGTCTGAAAATCATGAAACTTGGCATGGTGTCCAAAACATGCCTGAAAATCATGAAACTTGGCATGGTGTCATGACATGGCACCAACATGCTGTGGTAATTTTTCTGTCCGATTTGCGAAGACGCACACATTAAAAATCAACAAAGTCATTTTGGAACAAGTGTTGTCACGTTACAAATCGGAAACACAACTATTATTGAAACCGTGGGCGTTCTACTTACCAATTACGTGCCACCACGCGTCCCTTTTTTTATTGGCTAGGAGGTGCCATGTGAGGTAGCTATTTGATTACGGGAGGCATGCGATCAGACCGCTGCACGTGCTCATCGGGAGGAGAGCTGTCGTGGAATAGTCACGACAAATGTCCTCGTGAAAGGACTTAGTCGTGGAGCCATCGCCTCTAGGTTAGCTTAAAGGGGTTAAATAGGACAAATGACACAAGGTTTATACTGGTTCGGCCCCTTGTGGTGAAGGTAAAAGCCTATAATCCAGTTTTGGGTGGTATTTCTTATGTCTCGATTATCAGGGAGCAAATCTGCTTGACCTAGCTTTCGATCTCTTGTTTCTTGTCCTGAACCGCCGTCGTGTCGTCCCTTTATATAGACAGGTCGACGCCCAGCGGATCATAGAGTCCCGGATGGCTCATAGACAACGTGTCCGACTCAGTGACTATCTTTACATGCCTTACAATACACGTTTTACATATATGGCAGTTTATACCTATGGGCCCTAAGTCGCCCTTGGGCCTTAGGCCCTTAGCTGTCCACCGCTATCTTTAATGTCTTCATGGGCTTCATATTAAGAGTCGCAAGAATGGGAAACTAGCAAATGACAAAGATTTATTGGTGCATTTTGTAGTTTTGCAGGAAAAAAAACAATAACAATTTGGCTTCGCCATGTAGTGTGTTAGACTGACGTGATAACCTACTACACCACGAGACATTAATGTATTTTCTCAAGAAGACAGATAGACTACAAGATACGCATACCATCATGTCTTGTTGGGATCCACCTTTTGTAAAAACAAAATCTTGCGCTATAAAACACAAAACTCGACAATATGCATGGTCTATTAACGAGGCGGCCCTGTCACCCGGAGAAGATTTATTTTGTTTGCTGATTCTTCTCAATGAAATTTGCCATGTTGCACTAAGTTACTTACGGATGTATGCATGCAGTCCGGGAACACTTTGGGGTGAACACCCATCCGAACAAGTAGGGTCAATAGTTCAACATTTAGGCCGTAACATTTAGCAAAAAACGAATCTGAAACCCAACAAGTGCTCTCTGAACCAAGCTAGATAGTCTCCTATCACTAGGCTCACCAACCAACGTGGACTTTGATTCTTTCTTATTATTCTAACCGGATATAAAAACCATAAGGATTGTTTCCAGCCGAGAGTTCCCATATGACATAAGCACTCTTAGGTGGGGTGGCCCCTCATTCATCAGGTCTTTGAGTGCCCGTCGTACCACGTGGTTGGTACACTAGGCTGATAGATACTTTACTTTAAGGATCTGGCACCTTCGCTAGGCGGAGAGTAAGCGACTTCTATTAGCACCGGATCGTCGAGTCAAATTTCTTGTGTCATGTGCAACGTCCATCAATGGTGGTTCATTAATGTCCATAGATTTAGACTCCTTCCCCCTTCCCTTATACGCAAAAGATCGAGAGGGGCCCGAACCCAAACCGAGTACGTAAACAGAATTCGACACACTCTCGTATGGCTCGCCCTCGAGCCCTTGGTGAGTCGGCCGGGTCTTTCCCTCTTGTTCTGTTTCCGCCATGATAAAGACGAACGGAAGAACTATGGTATGCCCAGCGCGTGGAGGATCCGTTGAGAGTGTCCCTTGTGTTGGTAGGGAACAATACCTATTGTCTTGAAAAAAAGGTCACTGCTACGGTCCGCTATTGTTTGATCCAATATTGACCGGTGCGGATCACGTTCTACTACCTCCGGTCCGTGGTTCGACCTCCCGTAGTGGTCCTTGCTTTTCTTTTTGAAAGCTCCACAGGGCCAATGTTGCGTACTTGCTCAGCATGCCCCCCTTTCATCGAGTGCCCCGCCCGGTTCACAGGGCTGTTGGCCTACCAAGCAAGCACTTGCCCGCTGCTCCTGCCGCCTGCCAAGTGGGCTCCACGCTCGTTATCCTGACTGTTCTCTCTGTCGGGCCCTTTCCTATTGCTCTAACCATAAGCTATGGCAATTCCAGCTCGCACCCACTCTGGACCGCCCAGCGGGGCCTGAGTGAGCTCATTGGTCAGCCCCTGATGTTAGGGTCTTTCGCTTTTGCCAGATCTATAGAGATATTACGAGTCCTCCGTCCCAGATTCCCTCGCTGCGGCCATCTGGTTCACCGGTACTACCAAAAATTCTCATGCTTACATTACTGTGACTGATATATAAGTATGATCTCGGACTACGAAGACCCAGTCGTGCTTCTGGTTTCCACTCTCATCATCATATTGAAGGAAACTCCTCGTGCTCTGCCATAAGAACTTGGAGTCCGTATCATGGTGAAGGTAAGGTAACACTGTGATTCTTGCTCAAAAAACTGACCGAACACGTTCGAGTTATTGGCTCGTCCGACCCGGTAGCATTCATGAGTCGCTCGTTCAACTGTTCCTCGGAGACACGGTCGAGAAGTGCCATGCATGGTCGCCCCCCGTCCTTTCTTTCTCTCGGTCCCGCAAGGCTGGGCCCCTCTGGGGTAATAAAGAAATGGATAAAAAAGGGGACTTCTGCTACGAGGTATGCCACCCATTACTTATGAGGGAAGTCACATCCGTCCCATCGCAAGCACCTACAATGTCATGATCACATTGGTTTACCCTTTTTTGGTAGTTCAACGGACGGTCGCCCCTCCAACAAGAAAAGGTAGAAATATGGAAACTTCTCTACCAATTAGATCAGAGAATTTATAGAGGAAATCGGGTTTTAAATTTCTAGAAACCACACGATTATATAGCCAAAGGGAATATGTCGCGCCTAAAATCATCCCAAGCGCAGCTAATGTGGCTACTAAGCAATTTCTTTGGAAAGCTCCTACTAAGATTAGAAATTCCCCGATAAAGCTGCTAGTGCCAGGTAAACTCATATTGGCTAAAGTGAAAAATAAGAAAATGGTAGAGAAATTCGGCATGGTGCTCACTAAACCTCCATAATATCTCACAAGTCGAGTTTATGTCGGTCATATAGAACACCAACACATAGAAAAAGGGCTGAAGAAACTAGTCCATGACTTAACATAAGTAAAATGCTACCTCCAATTCCCTGTATGGTCGATAGAGCCTAATATTCCCCCAGAGTACGCCGCTTACCCCCCGAACCGTACAAGATAGTTACCACCTATCATACGGCTTTCTAACTCCACTTCTTTTTCTGGTCGTTCCGCTCTGTCGGATCGATGGTAGGCTCGGAGATCTGCTAACCTCCAATATTTTTACAACACGCTTCCTGCTTCCGTTTTGAGTTGCGGATCTTTCTCCCCGGGGCATACTATAGTATCACATCGTAGACCCCCACCCCAACTCTATCTTCCTTATCAGTGAACCGAACATAGTGCATAGGTACTCTTCGATGCTGCGAGGATGAGACGAGGTGACATACTATGATCACGCATTGAAGTTCCGCCCTTCGGCTCGGCATATTGAACCTCTCAGCTGCTCCCTCGGGATAGGTAGGCCCACCCCCCTTTCCCGAGAGGCGGCCGGGATGTGTTTCCCCTGTGGCCACCCAGTGGTGGCAAAAAACGAAAAAGGGTGGGCTCCGTGTGGTTCGCATTTTATTGTAAAAAGAGAGCTTTTCATTCTCTTATAGAAGCCCGCTCCCACGCGGGTAAAGCCCAGCGAAGCTGCAGGGAGCACTGAGCAATGGGGGGATGAGGACGACTCCGTCCACGGGTTGGACCACACCACAAGCAAAAGTCCTTCCACGACAAGAGAAGGGTGACCAAAATAAGAAAAGGGAGCTAGTCGTTGGAGGGAAGACAAGGCTCGTTCCTTGCGACTCCACAGAAGAGTACGCGCGCTAGAAAAGGCAGCCAGCTTAAAAACGCTAGCTAGCTACTTTTGTAGCCTTATTTAGTTTGGTTGCCTACGCTTGCTCTCCGGCGCGCTACGGCAACACCCCCTGCTTGCTTCTTTCTGTTCGACGCAGAGCTCGCAGCCTCCCCACCCTTGCTTAGCGTTCCACTTGTGATCCTGGAGGATTTGGAGAAATGCGTCTGACCATGAAAAATGGATTTTGTATTCTCTTTCATGTGAACGGCCCTATCTTGTAAAGAATGGTTATTCGTGCTATAGACCACGTTGAGAAAGACCAACCAACAACACAAATAAAGACCATTCCATTTGGGTACCTTGAAAGGGAGGTGCTCCTTATGATGCTACGGACGGCTGTCCGAAGTGCATGCAATGACGGGCTCGGATAGGATAGGATTGTGCGCGCCGGGCCCTTCGGGTGTCCATATTTTGGCCGACCTTAGCGTATATACTATGTTATGGTTATGCGGCCGTAGTATTTTGATACCTTCCATCGCTGTTATGCCAGAAATCCAAGGTTCCACACGAGCTCCTGTTCTGCGGCGTGGTGGCAGGACCGCTAGGGGGTTGGCTCCGGGTGTAGGTAGGGTCAAATCCGCAGGGGTCATGCAAATACATAGGCCCCTTCCCTTCTGCCGAGTTGTTTAGAAGGCGCTTTCCGTTCTACGGTCCCTCAGAGCGAAGGGTTATGCAGGTAGTACGGGCCCTCTGACTTCCAGCTATGTGCTGTGTGCGACTCCCGCGAAGCGAATGAAGGGAAGCTCTTCGAGCTTTCTCCGCCAGTGGCTTATGTAGTGGTCGGCATTCTTATGTGCTCCGACTGATCCCCACTGGAGATTATATGAGGGGTCTTGGAAACTGTTGTGACGCTTTGGTGACGAAGGTCACCGGGGTGACTATGGAAGGATTCCGTGGTAGTCTCTGACTCTCTCCAACTCAATCAATATCAAGAACATGTCGTGAGCATGGGGGTTTGGCCGACTACTAAACTATTGGCTAGGGCTTTTCTAGTTATAGCTTCTATAGTGAGTGGCCCTTCCGCTTTGATCTAGTTGTAGTTTGTATTATACTAAATTGAACACATATCAAAGAAAGGCGATCAATCAATAAGTAGTTGCCCTTCTCCGGCCTGGGAAAAGCAGCAAACTCGTTAAACAAGGGGCTTTTTTATTCATGGTCGCTACTGTTGTATTGTATATTGTCGGGGGAAGCTACTGCTTCTACGACAGCTCCGCTTCCTCGTCTTGCTTCTACTTTGCTTGTTTGCGCGAAAGCTTAAGAATCCTTTTCGCTAGGTCCAAATTCGTCAAAGCGAAAGATCTAATCCAATGGAAATCCCGCATATTGAGCGCAGCTGATATGTGGCTACTAGGCTACAATATGCGCTATAAACCACGAGTCCTTTTCACGAATGTAGCACCTGAAGCTCATTCAGCTGGTCTATTAACAACCCAGGCACCTTGCAAGTTGATAGTAAACGTGGGCCAGAAGCTGGTCTATAACATAAACGCATTTATATAGGTTAAACCACGGGAGATTTTATTTAGGGGTTTACATGCATGGCATGGCACCTGCTCTGCTCATGCAGGCAGGTGCGTACATACATACAAAGACCCTCGATCAGGTAGCGTTACATGGTAAGTAGATGGATGGATCGATCAAAGATATGATGCACGCGGTGCATGCATGACCGATGATGGATCTAGCAACTGCAGCAGGAGCAGCCGCAGCTGGTGCCGCACTTGCACTGGGTGCAGCCGCAGCCGCCGTTCTCCGCCGCCATCTCCATGCCGCTGGAGCTCCTGCACGTACCCCATCCATACCAAGATCAACATACAGTCATATTCTCTCTATTACGATCGAGTGCATGATGATGTATGAGCTGAGGAGAAGAGAAGGGACGTACGCCTTGTGGGTGGCGGTGGCGGAGACGAGGAGGGTGGCGCCGGCGGCCTCGGCCTCCGGGTACATGTTGCAGCCGCCGCAGCCGTTGCCGCACTTGCAGGCGCTGCCACAGCCGCAGTTTCCTCCGCAGCAAGACATCGTCGAGGTTGCTTGGGATTGGATGGAAGCTTTGATTGGTGTTGGCTAGGAGCTTCTTCTGTGCTTCTTGCTTGCTGGCTTGAGTAACAATGGCAGGCAGCGAGGGCTATTTATAGGCGAGTGAGCATCAAGGAAGGAGGAGAAAGAGAAGATGAAGAAGGAAATGCGAGATGCTGTACCTTTGGCAAAGGATGGACGGGAGCAACCGCGTGGGGAAGAGGAATAAGGATAGGGCCGCCTCCTCCCATGATTTGATTCCCTTTGTGTCTACTAGCTTCTTTCTTACAACAAAGGAACCATGAAAGGAACTAAAGCCAGCATTTTGTGGGTATATCGAATTATTGGTGTACTTACTAAATCCCATTTTCAAAATATAAGCTCTACTTTTTTTTCTTCAAATGTTTCTATGTTTGACCAAGTTTATAAAAACTTAAATTGTTTCCATACATAGAGATATTTTATTTTAAATTTGGCCGGGCATAGAGAAATTTGTTTTTTCATAAAAAACTACACCTTGTATCTTGGAATGGAGGGAAATGCCTTAGGGA
>NC_041385.1:857520361-857547919 GCF_002162155.2 Triticum dicoccoides | reverse complement strand
CTCGGCATGCAGCCATAATGGTCAAGTTTAGGAATGCTTTACTTTATAGTGCTGTTTCTCGGCAAATTATGAATTCCAAATTAAAGCAATATCCAACTAGATTCTGAAAGCCTAGAAAAATAATAATAATAATAGACAGCTCTCTTTTATGCAAGTTCTTAGTGAAATTCGGCCGAGAACCCTCACTCAGTGTTTTTGAATGTCAAGACAAGGAAACATTTATGTCTTCTTAGGGGAATGTCGCGCAAAGGTTTTTTATTTAAGAAATCTTGGCAGCTCTTGGTTGCCGTAGGTTTTGGCAACTTTTCCAGTTTTAGTATTATAAGTTGAATTTTACTGAAAGTTTAGTCTCCGTCCTACATGCATTTCAATAACTATCACAATCCCACTATTTTTTGAAGATTACATGCCACATCCTTTTGCGGCATTTTAAAAAGATAGGAACCAGAAAAATTAACATACATATTTCGTGTCATGCTATGTTGAATCTTATGAGAACTGAAGATAGTGCAATGCGTAAAATATGGATGTTGATTTATCGCAAGAGGGAAAAATTCAAGAATTTTCTAAAGCATTAGGTGCAAGCATATAGTTGTCATTGAACCAACGAAATTATTTTCAGAAGATTTGGCTCGACATAAATTTTCCTTACAAATACATGTCAAGTAGGCCATAGAAAATATTGTTATGGTTTCCAGCCCAACTAGTCCCGTAGGAAAATAATCTAACAATTATAATCTCCTATTTTTCTATAATGATTCCTTTGAAGTTTGTATCAAAGAGATCATAATTGTTTGGATCTCCGAACATATCTTTAATTTCCAGCCGACCTCATTTGATTTTTTTGTCATGCTTTGAAAAATCTCAAACCCTATTGTCGATGTAGATCATTGAATATTATGTATGCTTGTGGAAATTTATAATTTTTATGACATGCACAAACAAATACAAAATAAATAAACATGTGAACATAAAGAATGCATTTGGAAGTTTTTAAAACCCACAACCCCCATCTTGTCATTTTAAGGCAGATCGCAAATCCACTCACTATTTTTTACATATGAAAGCAATGCAAAAAGGTGAGAGGTAAACTGAGTGGGTGGTGCCAAATTCTTGTCCCCATCTGTAGAAAGCTCCATCTGCGTCCAGACATTTCTTGACTTATATTATTTTTCTTGCATAATTGGGTGCATATAGTGACTTGTCTACGTAGTGGTGATAATTGGCGTGCCGTCTTGGGTGCTCACACCGGCCATTACTTACCATCCAGGTATATAGAGAAAATGGAGGACACTATTTGGCCGTGTGGATCCGGTGATATGAAGCAGTGGTTGAGAGCGAGCCTTTCTGCCCCGAGTGTTGAGACGCAACTATGGACAGACAGGTCGGTTTGGAGATGCGCCTTGAGTGGCAATATAAAGTTGCCATTATTCGGTCGCTTGCGTATATGGCTTTATTATTGTTTAGTTGTTGTGGGAATATTTGCGCACACGTCACATCACAGAAAGTGAGAAACAGTGGCAAAACGGAGATTCCAAGAGGGAAGAATACTTACAAACATAGGCACTGAAATGGGAAACTAGCAAATGACAAAGATTTATTGGTGCATTTTGTAATTTTGCAGAAAAGAAAAAACAATAACAATTTGGCTTCTTCATGTAGTGTGTTAGACTGGCGTGATAACCTACTACACCACGAGACATTAATGTATTTTCTCAATAAGACAGATAGACTACAAGATGCGCATACCATCGTGTCTTGTTGGGATCCACCTTTTGTAAAAACAAAATCCTGTGCTGTAAACCACAAAACTCGACAATCTATAAGGAAGAAAAGAAAATACTGCGGCAAATGAAACCATAAGGAAGAGGAAAACCGCAGCATGAGAAGACCAACAGCAAAAGACCATTAGCCCTTCTGGCGAAGCTACTTAATATTCAGTTCTTTCCAATATAGAAGTTAAAATAACTTAAGAGAACCAAAAGGCCTATTACGTGTTCTATTTATTACAACGAGAAGGGATGATAATATACAAGTCCTATCTGAAATATGAGGAACAAAATGTAAAATAACACAAAAGGCCTATTAGCTCAGCTGGTTAGAGCGTCGTGCTAATAACGCGAAGGTCACAGGTTCGAGACCTGTATGGGCCATTAACCTATTTTTTACTTTTTTTTACACAATGAAAAAATAGATAGAATAAAGAAGAAACGCGAAAAAAACAAAAATAAAATAAAGTGGCTTCGCCCGGGTTCGAACCGGAGACCTTCAGTGTGTTAGACTGACTTGATAACCAACTACACCACGAAACCTCTATGCCTCAAATTTATAAGAAACAGTATGTGTTCAGCAATCTTCGAAGTCATGCTACATACCATCATGTGCAGTTGATCCACTATTTTAACAAGACAAATAGGTCACAACAGTTTCTGTCAGGTAGGGATATAGGATAGGCATAGTTTGTTTTCAGAGATGTTGCATCAATGGTGTGGACGGCGCCGCGTCAAAATAATTTGCTTCCGCTCTACCTTCATCCGATGGCGCTCTAATGGACGGCGCTGGGGAGAAGGTGGCTCGGTCTTCTTGCCGGTCTTCAGATCTTGTAACATTTGTGTCTGATGGTTGGCGCTTCACTCTCTCTCGGGTGGCCTTGGTGCCGACTGTTGCGGTTGTGTTTGGTGTCTTGCAGTGGGGTGCGTGGATGATGGAATGCAGCGGCATTCATCTTCTTCGACCTAGTCGAATGAAGTGGACAACACTGGGATCTAGCGGACACGAGGAAGAACCCCGGACGACATGTCACAAAATCTCGGTCTCGTCGCTTGCGACGGTCG
This sequence comes from Triticum dicoccoides, assembly GCF_002162155.2. Lineage (NCBI taxonomy): Eukaryota > Viridiplantae > Streptophyta > Magnoliopsida > Poales > Poaceae > Triticum > Triticum dicoccoides. Next base: position 857,545,085 of record NC_041385.1, on the reverse strand, counting down.
GGTTCATCGGCTCGAAAAACACCATTGTATGCAAAGGTGCAACTCTAGATCTTGGTATGAAGGCGGTTCCCCTCTTTGTTCGACGTTACCTCAGCGGCGAAGGAGGACGATGGTGGGCGACGTTTGGGCGTGGCACAAGATTCTGCCGAAGTGAAATTATAGTTCTAGTTCTTGTGAAGTCTTTGATGCAATATTGCAAGACATCTATGTGTGTCTTCTTTGATGACCACATGTCTTTGTAATACGTTTGTCTAATGAAATATATGTGGTTATTTCTAAAAAAACATTATATTCCAAGATTGATTTATCGAGATAAATCTTGGGGTCATGTTTGTCACATTTTGTTGCAAGAAAAATAGATCACATCTATTCCAAGATTTATGGAGATAAATATATTTTTTTCATTTTCTTATGTCATACCTTTTGACGTCGTCAAACAATATTTTACTTGAGAGATATTTTCTCATGCATCCGGTTTGAAGATACTTCGATGTTAAAATACCTTCACTTTACATCCTCGATGACTTCTTTGTTGTTATAGAGAGCGTATTTGTTCCTAGCTATTGAATAATTTCGTGTGTGGTCGCACTCTTCTTTGATATCCTTGTTGGACAAGTTTCTGCTTGGTGGCTTTTGGTCGGAGATTTTTTTTCTCACAGCTTATCAAGTTTTTGGGGTGATGACAAACAGTTTCATGTCCTGGTGCATTTAATTAATTCCTCTTGAAATAGTAGGATGAAGAGGAGATGTGGCGTGCGGTGTTTCGGTGCCCAGACTCATCTGCACCCGCCCAAAAAACAAATCACAAAAAATAAAATAAAAATTCAAAAAATTCCAATTTTTTGTATGGTAGACAATTTATCACGTGAGGTTCGCTCCAAATTTTAGATCATTTGGACTTCTGAGAAGCTCTCAGCAAAAAAGACAAATTAGGTCAAAACAATGCATGAACAATAAACATTTTTACAGACCCCGAATTTGTCTTTTTTGCCGAGAGCTGCTCATATGTCCAAACGATTTTAAAACTAGAGCGGACCTCACGCATCAAATTATGTACCACACAATTTTTTTTGCATTTTTTTTGATTTTTCCTAGTATTTGTTTTGATTTTTTTTGTCAGGGCGGGTGCAGCTGAGCCTAGGCTCAGAAGTGGATTGCCAGGAGATGTGCCCTTCAATAGGGAAACGGATTCCACAAAGAAACGGAGAAGCAATGACGGGGTGGGGTTGAACATGAGATGAATGGTGGTTCTCAAAGGAGAGCATCTACTTAGGGCCTGTTCGGTAGCTCTCCTCAGCCCCAAACTTCTCAACTCGAACATGCATGTGTGTGTGCATTGGGTGGTTACATGCATACCTGTACCCTTAATCCTATCCAATTGATTATAGATGAAGATTAACTAGTTCGTTAATTCTCGAAGAAAATGGGATGAACACTCATGATCTAGATAATATTCTGGTTAATCTGTTATCACCTCCAACAAACTAGATCAAAATATTGATCATTATCCAACCAACAACATGAAAATAATTTAAAGCAAGTAAAAAGGGAAAATCATTAAGATGGTAAATTAAAGAAGAGCAAATGATCCAAGAAAACAAAGAACGTGTTTAGCTTTTCCTCCTCTATTCCTTGGAGGCCAGGGCAAATTCTCCCCTCCAGACTTCACCGAAGAGCACATGGAATCACAGCCCCTCTGACTACCACTCTGGCAGCCAATGGCATGGAGGGGAATCTCGATGCTTCAATTCTGGTTAGTACACTAGTAGAAAAGGGGGAATTTGTCCTGGTTCGTAAGGGCCTTTAGTCCCGGTTCATGAACCGGGACTAATGGGTCGTTACTAATACCTCCCCCCTTTAATCCCGGTTCAAACACAAACCGGGACAGATGTGCCTCCACGTGGCCGGTGCGCCGAGCCCAGGCAGGGGGGCCTTTGGTCCCAGTTGGTGGCATCAACCGGGACCAAAAGTCGATGTTTTTTTTAAAAAGTGGCTGCTTTAGGGGGTTTGGGGGTTATTTTTAGGTTGTTATTAGCTAGCTAATAGAGAGAAGTGTCCTCTCTTATATCTTCGTCCTTGGTTTACCAATGCTGCTGTTATGTTCATTTCACCCGCTGATATAATAACTCATGCATGCTCGCATCATACATCATCATATATAATAACAAGTCCTACTAATCATGCATCATCATACAACTTCTACTCGTTATTAATAATAAGTCATACGATCATCATTCTCATAGTCATCGAACCCAACCCTACATAATTGTTCTTAGCACATGATCATCAGTATCAGGTAGGACCTAAACACCATTAAGGTAAAATAGCATAAAATAATATAGACCCTGACTCTCCATTATGAAGAATGGAGATCATCCTGTCTCCAATTCTTGCGCTTCGCTGCCTTTTGCTTCCAAGAAGCTCCTTACGACTGTCCATACATTTTTTCCATTCTTTGATTGTCATGTCTCCACTTCTTTTAGAAACCCGGTATGGACAGTTCAGATTCGTAGGAAGACCTGGTTGTATGTTCAAAACATGAAGGGTACCGTGCGCATACATCAGATGAGGCACACAATCATTCGGGATTATCTGTTGAAAAAGTAGTAATAACTTCGTAGTTAGCAATGATGTACTAGTTTTAGAAGTGTGCAAAAAGATGCACGGATGTCGTAATAGTAAAAACTCTTACCAGGGTATCTCCATGGTAGTTACCATAGTTCAACACATGCACTAGTGGCACGTATTGACCATAATGTTGAGGAGTTCGATTATAGACATTGTAATTCTCAAGATCAGTACAAAATGCGATCAGATGATTTTTCACCCTATAAGTTAATTCGGAGCCATCGGTGTAGTGGGTTTTGTCTACCATCTTCCACACATTCTTTGAAGAATGAAAATAATCTGTTAATGGAAATAAGATGTCAACTATTTTGAAATAAACAATATAAATTACTTAATAACTATGTTAAGCTCACATGGGGGAAGAATTGGAGGTGTATCCACAAGGACCCAAATCGAAGGTCTCTCTTGCTCGATTGTAGGATCACCAAGATCCATGGTGACAAGCATACCCTCATCAAAACCATACATCTTGCAAAGTGCTTTCCAATTTTTGCAACCAAAATGGATTACACTCTCAGCATTGTACAGCTTTACTTGGAAATCCACACCATATTGGGTACTTAGGATAATTTTTTTGGTTTCCATACTTTCATGGTCTTCAAAACCCATCCTCTGTTGGGAAACGTAGTAATTTCAAAAAATTTCCTACGCACACGCAAGATCATGGTGATGCATAGCAACGAGAGGGGAGAGTAATGTCCACGTACCCTTGTAGACCGTAAGTGGAAGCGTTATGACAACGCGGTTGATGTAGTCGTACGTCTTCACGATCCGACCGATCCAAGTACCGAACGTACGGCACCTCCGAGTTCAGCACGTTCAGCTCGATGATGATCCCCGGACTCCGATCCAGCAAAGTGTCGGGGATGAGTTCCGTTAGCACGACGGCGTGGTGACGATGATGATGTTCTACCGGCGCAGGTCTTCGCCTAAACTCCGCGACGATATGACCGAGGTGGAATATGGTGGAGGGGGGCACCGCACACGGCTAAGGAACGATCACGTAGATCAACTTGTGTGTCATGGGGTGCTCCCCTGCCCCCGTATATAAAGGAGCAAGGGGGGAGGAGGCTGGCCCTAGGAGGGGGCGCGCCAAGTGTGGAGTCCTACTAGGACTCCCTAGTCCTAGTAGGATTCCACCTCCCTTGTTGGAGTAGGAGAAGGGGAAAGAGGGGGAGAGGAAGAAGGAAAGGGGGGCTGCACCCCTTGTCCAATTCGGACCAGAGGGGGGGCGCAGGCCTCCTTCCTTTTGGTCTCTCTCCTCTATTCCTGTATGGCCCAATAAGGCCCATATACTCCCCGGCGAATTCCCGTAACTCTCCGGTACTCCGAAAAATACCCGAATCACTCGAAACCTTTCCGAACTCCGAATGTAGTCATCCAATATATCGATGTTGACGTCTCGACCATTTCGAGACTTCTCGTCATGTCCCCGATCTCATCCGGGACTCCGAACTCCTTCGGTACATCAAAACTCATAAACTCATAATATAACTGCCATCGAAACCTTAAGCGTGCGGACCCTTCGGGGTCGAGAACTATGTAGACATGACCTAGAACTATTCTTGGTCAATAACCAATAGCGGAACCTGGATGCCCATATTGGCTCCTACATATTCTACGAAGATCTTTATCGGTCAAACCGCATAACAACATACGTTGTTCCCTTTGTCATCGGCATGTTACTTGCCCGAGATTCGATCGTCGGTATCTAATACCTAGTTCAATCTCGTTACCGGCAAGTCTCTTTACTCGTTACGTAATACATCATCTCGCAACTAACTCATTAGTCACATTGCTTGCAAGGCTTATAGTGATGTGCATTACCGAGAGGGCCCAGAGATACCTCTCCGACAATCGGAGTGACAAAACCTAATCTCGAAATACGCCAACCCAACACGTACCTTTGGAGACACCTGTAGTACTCCTTTATAATCACCCAGTTACGTTGTGACGTTTGGTAGCACCCAAAGTGTTCCTCCGGTAAACGGGAGTTGCATAATCTCATAGTTACATGAACATGTATAAGTCATGAAGAAAGCAATAGCAATATACTAAACGATCAAGTGCTAGGCTAACGGAATGGGTCAAATCAATCACATCATTCTCCTAATGATCCTAATGATGTGATCCCGTTAATCAAATGACAACTCTTTTGTCCATGGCTAGGAAACTTAACCATCTTTGATTCACGAGCTAGTCAAGTAGAGGCATACTAGTGACACTATGTTTGTCTATGTATTCACACATGTATTATGTTTCCGGTTAATACTATTCTAGCATGAATAATAAACATTTATCATGATATAAGGAAATAAATAATAACTTTATTATTGCCTCTAGGGTATATTTCCTTCAGTCTCCCACTTGCACTAGAGTCAATAATCTAGTTCACATCGCCATGTGATTTAACATCAATATTCATATCTGTATATGATTAACACCCATAGTTCACATCGTCATGTGACCAACACCCAAAGGGTTTACTAGAGTCAATAATCTAATTCACATCGCTATGTGATTAACACCCAAAGAGTACTAAGGTATGATCATGTTTTGCTCGTGAGAGAAGTTTAGTCAACGGGTCTGTCACACACAGAGCCGTATGTATTTTGCAAATATTCTATGTCTACAATGCTCTGCATGGAGCTACTCTAGCTAATTGCTCCCACTTTCAATATGTATCCAGATTGAGACTTAGAGTCATCTGGATCGGTGTAAAAGCTTGCACCGATGTAACTTTTTATGACGGGCTCTTTTATCACCTCCATAATCGAGAAGTATTTCCTTAGTCCTCACTAAGGATATTCTTGACTGCTGTCCAGTGATCTACTATTAGATCAAAATTGTATTCCTATGCCAAACACAAAGCAAGATATACAATAGGTCTGGTTCACAGCATAGCATACTTTATAGAACCTATGACTGAGGCATAGGGAATGACTTTCATTCTCTTTTCTATTTTCTGCCGTGGTTGGGATTTGAGTCTTACTCAATTTCACACCTTTGCAACATAGGCAAGAACTCTTTCTTTGACTGTTCCATTTTGAACTACTTCAAAATCTTGTCAAGGTATGTACTAATTGAAAATCTTATCAAGTGTCTTGATCTATCTCAATAGATCTTGATGCTCAATATGTAAGTAGCTTTACTGAGGTCTTTCTTTGAAAAAATCCTTTCAAACACTCCTTTATGCTTTCCAGGAAATTCTACATTATTTCCGATCAACAATATGTCATTCACATATACTTATCAGAAAGGCTATAGTGCTCCCACTCACTTTCTTGTAAATACAGGCCTTTCCAAAGGTCTGCATAAAACCATATGCTTTGATCAACTCATCAAAGCGTATATTCCAACTCCGAGATGCTTGCACCAGTCCATTGATGGATTGCTAGAGCTTGCACACTTTGTTAGCATCTTTAGGATTGACAAAACCTTCTGGTTGCATCATATACAACTCTTCTTTAATAAATCCATTAAGGAATGCAGTTTTGACATCCATTTGCCAGATTTCATAAAATGTGGCAATTGCTAACATGATTCGGACAGACTTAAGCATCGCTACAGTTGAGAAAATCTCATTGTAGTCAACACCTTGAACTTGTCGAAAACCTTTTTGTGACAAGTCGAGCTTTGTAGATAGTAACACTACTATCAGTGTCCGTCTTCCTCTTGAAGATCCATTTATTTAACATGGCTTGCTGATCATCGAGCAAGTCAATCAAAGTCCATACTTTGTTCTCATACATGGATCCTATCTCAAATTTCATGGCCTCAAGCCATTTCATGGAATTTGGGCTCATCATCGCTTCCTCATAGTTCGTAGGTTCATCATGGTCTAGTAACATGACTTCCAGAACATGATTACCGTACCACTCTGGTGCGGACCTTACTCTGGAAGACCTACGAGGTTTGGTAGCAACTTGATCTGAAGTTTCATGATCATCATCATTAACTTCCTCACTAATTGGTGTAGGAATCACTGGAACTGATTTCTGTGATGAACTACTTTCCAATAAGGGAGAAGGTACAATTACCTCATCAAGTACTACTTTCCTCCCACTCACTTCTTTCGAGAGAAACTTCTTCTCTAGAAAGGATCCATCTTAGCAACGAAACTTGCTTTCAGATCTGTGATAGAAGGTGTACCCAATATTTACCTTTGGGTATTCTATGAAGACGCACTTCTCCGATTTGGGTTCGAGCTTATCAGGTTGAAACTTTTTCACATAAGCATCGCAGCCCCAAACTTTAAGAAATGACAACTTTGGTTTCTTGCCAAACCACAGTTCACACGGTGTCATTTCAACGGATTTAGATGGTACCCTATTTAACGTGAATGCAGCTGTCTCTAATGCATAACCCCAAAACGATAGTGGTAAACCGATAAGAGACATCATAGATCGCACCATATCCAATAAAGTGCGGTTACGACATTTGGACACACCATAATGCTATGGTGTTCCAGGTGGCATGAGCTGTGAAACTATTCCACATTGTTTTATATGAAGGCCAAACTCGTAACTCGGATATTTGTCTCCACGATCAAATCACAGAAACTTTATTTTCTTGTTACGATGATTCTTCACTTCACTCTGAAATTCTTTGAACTTTTCAAATGTTTCAGACTTGTGCTTTATTAAGTAGATATACTCATATCTGCTCAAATCATCTTGTGAAGGTCAGAAAATAACGATACTCGCCACGAGCATTAATACTCATTGGCTCGCATACATCAGTATGTATTATTTCCAACAAGTCAGTAGCTCGTTCCATTGTTCTGAAGAACGGAGTTTTAGTCATCTTGCCCATAAGGCATGGTTCGCAAGCATCAAATGATTCATAATCAAGCGATTCCAAAAACCCATCAGTATGGAGTTTCTTCATGCGCTTTACACCGATATGACCCAAATGGCAGTGCCACAAATAAGTTGCACTATCATTATCAACTTTGCATCTTTTGACATCAATATTATGAAATATGTGTATCACTACGATTGAGATCCAACAAACTATTTTCATTGGGTGTATGACCATCGAAGGCTTTATTCATGTAAACAGAATAACAATTATTCTCTGACTTTAAATGAATAACCGTATTGCATTACACATGATCAAATCATATTCATGCTCAACGCAAACGCCAAATAACATTTATTTAGGTTCAACACTAATCTCGAAAGTGTAGGGAGAGTGTGATGATGATCATATCAATCTTGGAACTACTTCCAACACACATCGTCTCTTCACCCTCAACTAGTCTCTGTTTATTCTGTAACTCCTATTTCGAGTTACTAATTTTAGCAACTGAACAAGTATCAAATACTCAGGGGCTACTATAAACACTAGTAAAGTACACATCAATAACATGTATATCAAATATACCCTTGTTCACTTTGCCATCCTTCTTATCCACCAAATATTCAGGGCATTTCTGCTTCTAGTGACCATTTCCTTTGCAGTATAATCACTCAGTTTCAGGCTTTGGTCCAGCTTTGGGCTTCTTCGCGGGAGTGACAACTTGCTTGTCATTCTAGTTGAAGTTCCCTTTCTTTCCCTTTGCCCTTTTCTTGAAATTAGTGGTCTTGTCAATCATCAACACTTGATGCTCTTTTCTTGATTTCTACCTTCGCCGATTTCAGCATCACGAAGAGCTCGGGAATCGTTTTCGTCATCCCTTGCATTATAGTTCATCACGAAGTTCCAGTAACTTGGTGATGGTGACTAGAGAACTCTGCCAATCACTATCTTATCTGGAAGATTAACTCCCACTCGATTCAAGTGATTGTAGTACTCAGACAATCTAAGTACTTGCTCACTAGTTGAGCAATTCTCCTCCATCTTTTAGGCGAAGTATTTCTCAGAGGTCTCATACCTCTTGACACGGGCATGAGTCTGAAATACCAATTTCATCTCTTGAAACATCTTATATGTTCCATGACGTTTCAAAAACGTTTTTGTAGTCCCGGTTCTAAGCCATAAAGCATGGTGCATAAAACTATCAAGTAGTCATCATATTGAGCTAGCCAAACGTTCATAACGTCTGCATCTGCTCCTGCAATAGGTCTGTCACCTAGCGGGTGCATCAAGGACATAATTCTTCTGTGCAGCAATGAGGATAAACCTCAGATCATGGACCAAGTCCGCATCATTGCTACTAACATCTTTTCAACTTAGTTTTTCTCTAGGAACACATATAAAAACATAGGAAAGCAAAAACGCGAGCTATTGATCTACAACATAATTTGCAAAATACTACCGGGACTAAGTTCATGATAAATTTAAAGTTCAATTAATCATATTACTTAAGAACTCCCACTTACATAGACATCCCTCTAATCCTCTAAGTGATTACGTGATCCATATTAACTACACCATGTCCGATCGTCACGTGAGATGGAGTAGTTTCAACAGTGAACATCAATATGTTGATCATATCTACTATATGATTCACGCTCGACCTTTCGGTCTTCGTGTTTCGAGGCCATATCTGTTATATGCTAGGCTCGTCAAGTTTAACCTGAGTATTCCGCGTGTGCAACTGTTTTGCACCCGCTGTATTTGAACGTAGAGCCTATCACACCCGATCATCACGTGGTGTCTCAGCACGAAGAACTTTCGCAACGGTGCATACTCAGGGAGAACACTTCTTGATAATTTAGTGAGAAATCATCTTAAAATGCTACCGTCAAACTAAGCAAAATAAGATGTATAAAAGATAAACATCACATGCAATCAATATAAGTGATATGATATGGCCATCATCATCTTGTGCTTGTGATCTCCATCTCCAAAGTACTGTCATGATCTCTATCGTTACCGGCACGACACCATGATCTTCATCATCTTGATCTATATGAATGTGTCGTCACATGGTCGTCTCGCCAACTATTGCTCTTGCAACTATTGCTATCATATAGCGATAAAGTAAAGCAATTATTTGGCGCCTGCATCTTATGGAACAAAGAGACAACCATAGGGCTTCTGCCAGTTGCCGATAACTTCAACAAAACATGATCATCTCATACAACAACTTATATCTCATCACGTCTTGACCATATCACAACATGCCCTGCAGAAACAAGTTAGACGTCCTCTACTTTGTTGTTGCAAGTTTTACGTGGCTGCTATGGGCTGAGCAAGAACCGTTCTTACTTACGCATCAAAACCACAACGATAGTTCGTCAAGTTAATGCTGTTTTAACCTTCTCAAGGACCGGGCGTAGCCACACTCGGTTCAACTAAAGTTGGAGAAACAGACACCCGCTAGTCACCTGTGTGCAAAGCACGGCGGTAAAACTAGTCTCGCGTAAGCGTACGTGTAATGTCGGTCCGGGCCGCTTCATCCAACAATACCGCTGAACCAAAGTATGACATGCTGGTAAGTAGTATGACTTGTATCGCCCACAACTCACTTGTGTTCTACTCGTGCATATAACATCAACGCATAAAACCTAGGTTCGGATGCCACTGTTGGGAAACGTATTAATTTCAAAAAATTTCCTACGCACACGCAAGATCATGGTGATGCATAGCAACGAGAGGGGAGAGTAATGTCCACGTACCCTTGTAGACCGTAAGCGGAAGCGTTATGACAACGCGGTTGATGTAGTCGTACGTCTTCACGATCCGACCGATCCAAGTACCGAACGTACGGCACCTCCGAGTTCAGCACACGTTCAGCTCGATGACGATCCCCGGACTCCGATCCAGCAAAGTGTCGGGGATGAGTTCCGTCAGCACGACGGCGTGGTGACGATGATGATGTTCTACCGGCGCAGGGCTTCTCCTAAACTCCGCGACGATATGACCGAGGTGGAATATGGTGGAGGGGGGCACCACACACGGCTAAGGAACGATCACGTAGATCAACTTGTGTGTCATGGGGTGCCCCCCTGCCCCCGTATATAAAGGAGCAAGGGGGGAGGAGGCCGGCCCTAGGAGGGGGCGCGCCAAGTGTGGAGTCCTACTAGGACTCCCTAGTCCTAGTAGGATTCCACCTCCCTTGTTGGAGTAGGAGAAGGGGAAAGAGGGGGAGAGCAAGAAGGAAAGGGGGGCTGCGCCCCTTGTCCAATTCGGACCAGAGGCGGGGCGCAGGCCTCCTTCCTTTTGGCCTCTCTCCTCTATTCCCGTATGGCCCAATAAGGCCCATATACTCCCCGGCGAATTCTCGTAACTCTCCGGTACTCCGAAAATACCCGAATCACTCGGAACCTTTCCAAACTCCGAATATAGTCGTCCAATATATCAATCTTTACGTCTCGACCATTTCGAGGCTTCTTATCATGTACCCGATCTCATCCGGGACTCCGAACTCCTTCGGTACATCAAAACTCATAAACTCATAATATAACTGTCATCGAAACCTTAAGCGTGCGGACCCTACGGGTTCGAGAACTATGTAGACATGACCTAGAACTATTCTTGGTCAATAACCAATAGCGGAACCTGGATGCCCATATTGGCTCCTACATATTCTACGAAGATCTTTATCGGTCAAACCGCGTAACAACATACGTTGTTCCCTTTGTCATCGGCATGTTACTTGCCCGAGATTCGATCGTCGGTATCTAATACCTAGTTCAATCTCGTTACTGGCAAGTCTCTTTACTCGTTACGTAATACATCATCTCGCAACTAACTCATTAGTCACATTGCTTGCAAGGCTTATAGTGATGTGCATTACCGAGAGGGCCCAGAGATACCTCTCCGACAATCGGAGTGACAAAACCTAATCTCGAAATACGCCAACCCAACATGTACCTTTGGAGACACATGTAGTACTTCTTTATAATCACCCAGTTACGTTGTGACGTTTGGTAGCACCCAAAGTGTTCCTCCGGTAAACGGGAGTTGCATAATCTCATAGTTACAGGAACATGTATAAGTCATGAAGAAAGCAATAGCAATATACTAAACGATCAAGTGCTAGGCTAACGGAATGGGTCAAGTCAATCACATCATTCTCCTAATGATGTGATCCCGTTAATCAAATGACAACTCTTTTGTCCATGGCTAGGAAACTTAACCATCTTTGATTTACGAGCTAGTCAAGTAGAGGCATACTAGTGACACTATGTTTGTCTATGTATTCACACATGTATTATGTTTCTGGTTAATACGATTCTAGCATGAATAATAAACATTTATCATGATATAAGGAAATAAATAATAACTTTATTATTGCCTCTAGGGCATATTTCCTTCATCCTCTCCAAGACATAGCGTCTTGCATAGCATGGGATAAGCTAGTCAAATTGGAAAAGATGAAAAATACACGTTAAAATAGTTAAAGTCGTGCTTAATTAAGAAAAAAACTATTGTCGTCGTTGCGTACCGTATGAACATCGAAGGTATCCTCGAGCTTAATGCTGAAGCATCGATCTTCGTCCAGCTCAATGAACCTGTCGCACATACCTCGGTCGTCGTGGCACCAGTCGCACTCCCCCGGGCGGTTTTCATCGTCCGAGTACGACATTTCCGGCCTATCTTCATAATTCAAATATTAAACTAGATCATTATTATTAATCACGGGTTGACTACCGGTGATGTACGTAGCTCCTCCTTTCATTCCCGAGTGCATTATTACACCAAATTGTCTAGCACACGGGAATGAAGGAGAACTTTTCCAATATGAGCATTCAATAAGCAAAACCAACACTAGTGCAGAACCGGGTAATAGCACCGGTTCGTAAGGCCCTTTAGTGCCGGTTCCATAACCGACACTAAAGTGTGGGCACTAAAGGCCCCCCTTTAGTATCGGTTCAGCATGAACCGGTGGTAAAGGGCAACCACGTGGCACGAGCCAGCTCCGGGGGGCTGGAGCCCTTTAGTACCGGTTGGTAATACCAACCGGTACTATAAGGTTTGGGTTTTTTTTAGTTTTATTATTTCTTTTTCATTTAATTTTGTGTTTCCATTTTAATTCTTTTTCGTTTGCTGGTATTTTACGATACTACACATTGTACACGTTATGCATATATATATATATATATATATATATATATATATATATATATATATATATATATATATATATATATATATATATATATAAATAGAATTTCTAGTAGAACCAATCATGCATATATATATCATCAATGTCTCACAAAACACCATATTAATTAATTCACACATACACAAACGTATAGCTAGCTATATACAATTTCTCCTACATATGCATGTTGCCTTCGGAGCCAGTTGCATTAGCCTAATTGGTGCCTTCGGAGCATGATGACAATTGGAAGTGGTTTTCATGGGGGCGGTAGCGGGTAATAGTATTCTCCCTTCGGATTTATGACCTGGTCGAGCAAAAATCCCGCTATTTCCTCTTGAAGTGCTTCTACGCGCTCCGTTTCTAGGAGCTTCTCCCGCACCTCTCTGAACTGTTAAGAAGGAGATCAATATGCATGTGTATTAGTTGTGTGACTAGGTATCGATAATGGTGTAAAAATTGTGAATAGTGTTCTGACAAGCGTACCCATTCCTGTCTTTGAGATCTGCTCCTTTCGGACGCCATCATGCGAATGTTCTCACAAACGCAGAATGCACACAGATCAGTCCCCTGCGCCTGCTTCAGGGCCTTTACGAGAATGGAATTTGATCAGATAATAATTAATCAAGCATGATAATTAAAGAGATGGCAGCTAGCTAGCTAGCTAGTACTACTTAATTACTTACCTTGGGTCGAAACCATTGAAGCTTTTTTTTCCATTCACCATCCGTGACGCTGATGAACCTTGCCCAAGCCCTGCGCGCCGACAAAGAAAATGAATAAAGGGGTTATTAAATAGTTCATATCATCAAATGACGAACTAAATAGGCCGAGATATATAGTTAATAATGATTGAAATTACCTGTTGACTATTACAAACAAGATGTTATAGTCAGTTTTAACTTTGAGTAGTGAGTCCAGTATTTCAACTGTTCCGGCGTCAACTTTAATGATACACAAGACCCGGTGAAATCTGCATGCACACACGTTTGCATGTTTTAATTAAGCGGGCATATGTAAGCAAAAACATGTAGCTAGCTAGTAGGCAGAAACAGAGAATTTATAGTACAAGACAGTGTGACTCATTGGAAGTTGTAAGGAAGTAGTATATCTTCATTGTATTTGAGACGCTTTAAGAACTCTAGCATGTTGTCCTCTATGTCCTTTTGATGATGTGGATTTATCCGCCATGTGTATTCATTAACGGTGTTTGGGTCAATGAACCCAATGCCATAGCGTCCACCTTTTCTCATTTCATACATCTTCATCCTGCATAATACCACAGAAAAGAATATAGTGAGGATAATTACAGGTAATGATTGATCAAAAGGATCACTACAGCTAGCTTGAGACTTAAATTACAGAAAGAAATCACTTACAGACAATAGCAACTGACGATAGATTTGTCGAGTGCGTCTTGATTGTATAACCGAAACAGTTCAGAATACTCAGCGGATAAAGCTTTCTCATGGAAGTAATGATCCTCCTTGACATTCACCATGAGGGACAATCGATCTAAAATCTTGGTAATGTTCATGTACCATTGATGCAATTCATACATTCTCGTTGGGAGGTTCTTGACCTTGTCTGGCTCGACCAAAGGTTGGCCCCGGACATATTTCCATTTTATTTCATCCTCTCTAAGCACAGACATGGGCTCGATCTCGAGGAGTTGTCAAACAGTGATTTTGAGAACTTCAGCCTGCATTATATGCTCCTCCGTTATTACCACATTGCTCACCTCAGGAACGTAAACTGTTTGCCCACGATAATATTGGGCGCACGTACTATCACGTGTTGTTGGAACAACAAGCGAGGGGATCGATTGCGCCGCCTGTTCTCCCAGCTGGGGAATGGTTTCCCCGCATTTTTTGACAACTGCTTCTTGTTTGCTCGATCCCGAGCTCGCCTCCTTACGTAGACGTGCTCGATTTAACTTCCTGATGTGGCGCTCATAGTCTGTGTCAACAGGCTTGGGAGCTGGTGGTTGAGCCATACGAATGAAGTGGTCAATCGTTTCCTCAGGCACTTTCTCCCTTGGCGGCGGTGGCGGTTTCGGTGCAAAATGGGCTTCCACCTCGGCCTTCGATATGGCTGAGATTTCCTCCTCGGACCTGTCATAAGCCCTCTACGGAAGAGGCGTGAGGCTTGGACCATATTTATATCACTTGCCTCCGCCTGTACTTCCTGTACTACCTCGACTCGTACCGCTACACACCATAGCTGCGGGGTATCTCTTCTGCGATTGCTGAGGCGGCGGAGACGGCTGACGGGGCTGAGTTGGATGAGGAGGAGTGGCCGCCTGAAGCTGTGCCGGACTTGGAGGAGGAGTGGCCTGAGGTTGTGCCGGACTTGGAGGAGGAGTGGACGTCTGATGCTGTGGCGGACTTGGAGGAGGAGGAGTGGCCTGACACTTTGCCTAACTTGGAGGAGGAGTGGCCTGACCCTTTGCCGGACTTGGTGGACTTGCAGGAGCGGGAGACTGCTGACTCGGTGGCGGACTTCGACGAGGAGTCGGCTGACGCGGTGTCGGTGGCCTTCGAAATATGATGCAATCCTTTTTCCATAGGATGATACGATGTTTGGCCTCTCCGAGAAAGCACTCGTCGTCACCTCCAGGAATGTCAAGCTGTAGCTCCGAATATGGTGGGTCCACCACCTCATCAACCAAGACACGAGCATAGCCCGCTGGAATCGGGTTGCAATGGAAGGTTGCCTCGGGGGGATTTGAAAAAGCAACGGCGTCCGCCACCTTGATGGATATGTTCGTTATTTTGACATGTAGCTCGCAGTTAGTGTTCTCCGTGATGTCATCCACGGGGTATCTACCCAGCATTGCGTCGTCCGGGGCGGTCGAACCCACGCTGCTTCTCGGCATGGATGGGTTGGTGCTATCCGCCCACTTGTTTGCCTCAGCTAATGGCCTTAGGTACACATCAATGTCGTTGCCGGGTTGCTTAGGGCCTTGGATGAGCACTGGCATCATGATGAACTTCCTCTTCATGCACAACCAAGGAGGAAGGATATACAAACATAGAGTCACATGCCAGGTGCTATGGTTGCTGCTCTGCTCCCCAAAAGGATTAATGCCATCTGCGCTTAGACCAAACCATACGCTCCTTGCGTCATCTGCAAACTCCTTCCCGTACTTTCTTTCGATTTTTCTCCACTGCGACCCGTCAGCGGGTACTCTCAACTTTCCGTCTTTCTTACGGTCTTCTCTGTGCCATCGCATCGCCTTGGCATGCTCTTTGTTTTGGAACAAACGTTTCAATCGTGCTATTATAGGAGAATACCACATCACCTTGGCAGGAATCTTCTTCCTAGGGCGCTCGCCCTCGACATCATCATGCTCATCGCGGCTGATCTTATAGCGCAATGCACCACATACCGGGCAAGCGTTCAAATCCTCGTACTCACCGCGGTAGAGGATGCAATCATTAGGGCATGCATGTATCTTCTGCACCTCTAACCCTAGAGGGCAGACAGCCTTCTTTGCTTCGTACGTACTCTCGGGCAATTCGTTGTCCTTTGGAAGCATATCCTTTATCATTACCAGCAACTTTCCAAATCCCTTGTCAGATACACCATTCTCTGCCTTCCATTGCAGCAATTCCAGTGTGGTGCCCAGCTTTTTCTTGTCACCTACACAATTCGGGTACAACAATTTTTTGTGATCCTCTAACATGCGCTGCAACTTCTTCTTCTCCAAATTACTTGCGCAGTTTCTCTTTGCATCGGCAATGGCCCGACCTAGATCATCAACGGGCTCATCTGATGCCTCTTCTTCAGCTTCTTCCCGCATTGCCGGCTCAGCTTCTTCCCGCATTACCGGCTCAGCTTCTTCCCCCATTGTTGTATCATCGTATTCAGGGAACCCATGGCCAGGATAGCTGTCGTCATCCTCTTCTTCTTCATTGTCTTCCATCATAACCCTCTTTCTCCGTGCTTGGTCCAAACATTATAGTGGGGCATGAAACCGGACTCAAATAGGTGGACGTGAATGGTTCTTGACGTAGAGTAATTGCGACCATTCTTACAGCCAGCACATGGACAAGGCATAAAACCATCCGCCCGCTTGTTTGCCTCAGCCGCAAGCAGAAAAGTATGCACGCCCTCAATGAACTGGGGAGAGCATCGGTCATCGTACATCCATTGCCGGCTCATCTTCATTACACAACACCGAATAGACCAAATTAATACAAGTTCATACATAAAGTTCATACAACACTTAAATGCAACAAACAAATAACTCTCTAGCTAAAGCATTTAAATGCAACAAGAAATGCGATCAAGATCGCAACTAAGGTAACAATTGATCCAACAGCATAATGATACCAAGCCTCACTATCGATGGCATATTTTCTAATCTTTCTAATCTTCAAGCGCATTTTCTCCATCTTGATCTTGTGATCATCGACGACATCGACAACATGCAACTCCAATTCCATCTTCTCTCCCTCAATTCTTTTCAATTTTTGTTTCAATTACTCGTTTTCTCTTTCAACTAAATTTAACCTCTCGACAATAGGGTCGGTTGGAATTTCCGGTTCACATACCTCCTAGATAAAAATATCTATGTCAACTTGATGGGCATAATTTTTCATAAACACGAAATGCAACAAATAGTTTTAAAAGAGAATATACCACATCCGAATCATAACAAGGACGAGGGCCGACGGGGACGGATATCAAAACCATGGCACTATGTATAACAAACAACGTACGGGTAAGATAATTATTATACGAGTAACTATATATCCAAATCACACAAACATCAATTTTTTATATAAAATTTCATGAACAAGAGGCTCACCACAAGGTGGTGCCGGCGACGGGACGATGCGGGCGATCGACGGTGGTTACGACGGAGATTTAGAAGGCACTAAGTAAATCACACCTACATATGCAAACTAAGTGTTATTTTGAACTCAAATTGCATATAAATCAAATACTACCACATATAATTCCTCCCAAATTACTAAAACCCACAATTAATCACTATATAAACCAATGCAAGAGCTAATCTAGCAATGAGAGATGAAAGGACAAAGTTGCTAACCTTGGTGATCATTTGAATGGATGAGGGCCTGCAAATCTTGACAAATTTGGGGCAAATTTTGTGATGAACTCGAGAGGAAGAAGGGAAGAACAGAGGAGAGGGAGAGGGGAAAGGGGGAAGAACAGAGTGCGGGTGGACGAAGGGTTTATATAGGACGACCTTTAGTACCGGTTCGTGCCACGAACCGGTACTAAAGGTGCTGGAAGGGCCCCACTCTGACAACATTCTGCCACCACTCTCATTAGTACCGGTTCGTGGCACGAACCGATGCTAAAGGTTTGCCACGAACCGGTACTAAAGAGCTCCTCCCGGCTAGCCGTTGGAACCGGCACTAATGGAACTTGGCATGGTGTCATGATGACACCAACATTCTGCGGTAAATCATGAAACTTGGCATGGTGTCCAAAACATGCCTGAAAATCACGTCTGAAAATCATGAAACTTGGCATGGTGTCCAAAACATGCCTGAAAATCATGAAACTTGGCATGGTGTCATGACATGGCACCAAGATGCTGTGGTAATTTTTCTGTCTGATTTGCGAAGACGCACACATTAAAAATCAACAAAGTCATTTTGGAACAAGTGTTGTCACGTTACAAATCGGAAACACAACTATTATTGAAACCGTGGGCGTTCTACTTACCAATTATGTGCCACCATGCGTCCCTTTTTTTATTGGCTAGGAGGTGCCATGTGGGGTAGCTATTTGATTACGGGAGGCATGCAATCAGATCCCTGCACGTGCTCATCGGGAGGAGAGCTGTCGTGGAATAGTCACGACAAATGTCCTCGTGAAAGGACTTAGTCGTGGAGCCATCGCCTCTAGGTTAGCTTAAAGGGGTTAAATGGGACAAAGGACACAGGGTTTATACTGGTTCGGCCCCTTGTGGTGAAGGTAAAAGCCTACAATCCAGTTTTTGGGTGACATTGCTTATGTCTCGATTATCAGGGAGCAAATCTGCTTGACCTAGCTTTCGATCTCTTGTTTCTTGTCCTGAACCGCCGCCGGGTTGTCCCTTTATATAGACAGGTCGACGCCCAGCGGATCATAGAGTCCCGGATGGCTCATAGACAACGTGTCCGACTCAGTGACTATCTTTACATGCCTTACAATACACGTTTTACATATATGGCGGTTTATACCTACGGGCCCTAAGTCGCCCTTGGGCCTTAGGCCCTTAGCTGTCCACCGCTATCTTTAATGTCTTCATGGGCTTCATATTAAGAGTCGCGAGAATGGGAAACTAGCAAATGACAAAGATTTATTGGTGCATTTTGTAGTTTTGCAGGAAAAAAACAATAACAATTTGGCTTCGCCATGTAGTGTGTTAGACTGACGTGATAACCTACTACACCACGAGACATTAATGTATTTTCTCAAGAAGACAGATAGACTACAAGATACGCATACCATCGTGTCTTGTTGGGATCCACCTTTTGTAAAAACAAAATCCTGCGCTATAAAACACAAAACTCGACAATATGCATGGTCTATTAACGAGGCGGCCCTGTCACCCGGAGAAGATTTATTTTGTTTGCTGATTCTTCTCAATGAAATTTGCCATGTTGCACTATGTTACTTACGGATGTATGCATGCAGTCCGGGAACACTTTGGGGTGAATAGTGTTCAGCATTTGGGCCGTAACATTTAGCAAAAAACGAATCTGAAACCCAACAAGTGCTCTCCGAACCAAGCTAGATAGTCTCCTATCACTAGGCTCACCAACCAACATGGACTTTGATTCTTTCTTATTATTCTAACCGGATATAAAAACCATAAGGATTGTTTTCAGCCGAGAGTTCCCATATGACATAAGCGCTCTTAGGTGGGGTGGCCCCTCATTCGTCAGGTCTTTGAGTGCCCATCATACCACGTGGTTGGTACACTAGGCTGATAGATACTTTACTTTAAGGATCTGGCACCTTCGCTAGGCGGAGAGTAAGCGACTTCTATTAGCACCGGATCGTCGAGTCAAATTTCTTGTGTCATGTGCAACGTCCATCAATGGTGGTTCATTAATGTCCATAGATTTAGACTCCTTCCCCCTTCCCTTATACGCAAAAGATCGAGAGGGGCCCGAACCCAAACTGAGTACGTAAACAGAATTCGACTCACTCTCGTATGGCTCGCCCTCGAGCCCTTGGTGAGTCGGCCGGGTCTTTCCCTCTTGTTCTGTTTCCGCCATGATAAAGACGAACGGAAGAACTATGGTATGCCCAGCACGTGGAGGATCCGTTGAGAGTGTCCCTTGTGTTGGTAGGGAACAATACCTATTGTCTTGAAAAAAAGGTCAGTGCTACGGTCCCCTATTGTTTGATCCAATATTGACCGGTGCGGATCACGTTCTACTACCTCCGGTCCGTGGTTCGACCTCCCGTAGTGGTCCTTGCTTTTCTTTTTGAAAGCTCCACAGGGCCAATTTTGCGTACTTGCTCAGCATGCCCCCCTTTCGTCGAGTGCCCCGCCCGGTTCACAGGGCTGTTGGCCTACCAAGCAAGCACTTGCCCGCTGCTCCTGCCGCCTGCCAAGTGGGCTCCACGCTCGTTATCCTGACTGTTCTCTCTGCCGGGCCCTTTCCTATTGCTCTAACCATAAGCTATGGCAATTCCAGCTCGCACCCACTCTGGACCGCCCAGCGGGGCCTGAGTGAGCTCATTGGTCAGCCCCTGATGTTAGGGTCTTTCGCTTTTGCCAGATCTATAGAGATATTAAGAGTCCTCCGTCCCAGATTCCCTCGCTGCGGCCATCTGGTTCACCGGTACTACCAAAAATTCTCATTCTTACATTACTGTGACTGATATATAAGTATGATCTCGGACTACGAAGACCCAGTCGTGCTTCTGGTTTCCACTCTCATCATCATATTGAAGGAAACTCCTCGTGCTCTGCCATAAGAACTTGGAGTCCGTATCATGGTGAAGGTAAGGTAACACTGTGATTCTTTCTCAAAAAACTGACCGAACACGTTTGAGTTATTGGCTCGTCCGACCCGGTAGCATTCATGAGTCGCTCGTTCAACTGTTCCTCGGAGACACGGTCGAGAAGTGCCATGCATGGTCGCCCCCCGTCCTTTCTTTCTCTCAGTCCCGCAAGGCTGGGCCCCTCTGGGGTAATAAAGAAATGGATAAAAAAGGGGACTTCTGCTACGAGCTATGCCACCCATTACTTATGAGGGAAGTCACATCCGTCCCATCGCAAGCACCTACAATGTCATGATCACATTGGTTTACCCTTTTTTGGTAGTTCCACGGACGGTCGCCCCTCCAACAAGAAAAGGTAGAAATATGGAAACTTCTCTACCAATTAGATCAGAGAATTTATAAAGGAAATCGGGTTTTAAATTTCTAGAAACCACATGATTATATAGCCAAAGGGAATATGTCGCGCCTAAAATCATCCCAAGCGCAGCTAATGTGGCTACTAAGCCATTTCTTTGGAAAGCTCCTACTAAGATTAGAAATTCCCCGATAAAGCTGCTAGTGCCAGGTAAACTCATATTGGCTAAAGTGAAAAATAAGAAAATGGTAGAGAAATTCGGCATGGTGCTCACTAAACCTCCATAATATCTCACAAGTCGAGTTTATGTCGGTCATATAGAACACCAACACATAGAAAAAGGGCTGAAGAAACCAGTCCATGACTTAACATAAGTAAAATGCTACCTCCAATTCCCTGTATGGTCGATAGAGCCTAATATTCCCCCAGAGTACGCCGCTTACCCCCCGAACCGTACAAGATAGTTACCACCTATCATACGGCTTTCTAACTCCACTTATTTTTCTGGTCGTTCCGCTCTGTCGGATCGATGGTAGTCTCGGAGATCTGGTAACCTCCAACATTTTTGACAACACGCTTCTTGCTTCCGTTTTGAGTTGTGCATCTTTCTCCCCGGGGCATACTATAGTATCACATCGTAGACCCCCACCCCAACTCTATCTTCCTTATCAGTGAACCGAACATAGTGCATAGGTACTCTTCGATGCTGCGAGGACGAGACGAGGTGACATACTATGATCACACATTGAAGTTCTGCCCTTCGGCTCGGCATATTGAACCTCTCAGCTGCTCCCTCGGGATAGGTAGGCCCACCCCCCTTTCCCGAGAGGCGGCCGGGATGTGTTTCCCCTGTGGCCACCCAGTGGCGGCAAAAAACGAAAAAGGGTGGGCTCCATGTGGTTCACATTTTATTGTAAAAAGAGAGCTTTTCATTCTCTTATAGAAGCCCGCGCCCACGCGGGTAAAGCCCAGCGAAGCTGCAGGGAGCACTGAGCAATGGGGGGATGAGGACGACTCCGTCCACGGGTTGGACCACACCACAAGCAAAATTCCTTCCACGACAAGAGAAGGGTGACCGAAATAAGAAAAGGGAGCTAGTCGTTGGAGGGAAGACAAGGCTCGTTCCTTGCGACTCCACAGAAGAGTACGCGCGCTAGAAAAGGCAGCCAGCTTAAAAACGCTAGCTAGCTACTTTTGTAGCCTTATTTAGTTTGGTTGCCTACGCTTGCTCTCCGGCGCGCTACGGCAACACCCCCTGCTTGCTTCTTTCTGTTCGACGCAGAGCTCGCAGCCTCCCCACCCTTGCTTAGCGTTCCACTTGTGATCCTGGAGGATTTGGAGAAATGCGTCTGACCATGAAGAATGGATTTTGTATTTTCTTTCATGTGAACGGCCCTATCTTGTAAAGAATGGTTATTCGTGCTATAGACCACGTTGAGAAAGACCAACCAACAACACAAATAAAGACCGTTCCATTTGGGTACCTCGAAAGGGAGGTGCTGCTTATGATGCTACGGACGGCTGTCCGAAGTGCATGCAATGACAGGCTCGGATAGGATAGGATTGTGCGCGCCGGGCCCTTCGGGTGTCCATATTTTGGCCGACCTTACCGTATATACTATGTTATGGTTATGCGGCCGTAATATTTTGATACCTTCCATCGCTGTTATGCCAGAAATCCAAGGTTCCGCACGAGCTCCTGTTCAGCGGCGTGGTGGCAGGACCGCTAGGGGGTTGGCTCCGGGTGTAGGTAGGGTCAAATCCGCAGGGGTCATGCAAATACATAGGCCCCTTCCCTTCTGCCGAGTTGTTTAGAAGGCGCTTTCCGTTCTACGGTCCCTCAGAGCGAAGGGTTAGGCAGGTAGTACGGGCCCTCTGACTTCCAGCTATGTGCTGTGTGCGACTCCCGCGAAGCGAATGAAGGGAAGCTCTTCGAGCTTTCTCCGCCAGCGGCTTATGTAGTGGTCGGCATTCTTATGTGCTCCGGCTGATCCCCACTGGAGATTAGATGAGGGGTCTTGGAAACTGTTGTGACGCTTTGGTGACGAAGGTCACCGGGGTGACTATGGAAGGATTCCGTGGTAGTCTCTGACTCTCTCCAACTCAATCAATATCAAGAACATGTCGTGAGCATGGGGGTTTGGCCGACTACTAAACTATTGGCTAGGGTTTTTCTAGTTATAGCTTCTATAGTGAGTGGCCCTTCCGCTTTGATCTAGTTGTAGTTTGTATTATACTAAATTGAACACATATCAAAGAAAGGCGATCAATCAATAAGTAGTTGCCCTTCTCCGGCCTGGGAAAAGCAGCGAAGTCGTTAAACAAGGGGCTTTTTTATTCATGGTCGCTACTGTTGTATTGTATATTGTCGGGGGAAGCTACTGCTTCTACGACAGCTCCGCTTCCTCGTCTTGCTTCTACTTTGCTTGTTTGCGCGAAGGCTTAAGAATCTTTTTCGCTAGGTCCAAATTCGTCAAAGCGAAAGATCTGATCCAATGGAAATCCCGCATATTGAGCGCAGCTGATATGTGGCTACTAGGCTACAATATGCGCTATAAACCACGAGTCCTTTTCACGAATGTAGCACCTGAAGCTCATTCAGCTGGTCTATTAACAACCCAGGCACCTTGCAAGTTGATAGTAAACGTGGGCCAGAAGCTGGTCTATAACACAAACGCATTTATATAGGTTAAACCACGGGAGATTTTATTTAGGGGTTTACATGCATGGCATGGCACCTGCTCTGCTCATGCAGGCAGGTGCGTACATACATACAAAGACCCTCGATCAGGTAGCGTTACATGGTAAGTAGATGGATGGATCGATCAAAGATATGATGCACGCGGTGCATGCATGACCGATGATGGATCTAGCAACTGCAGCAGGAGCAGCCGCAGCTGGTGCCGCACTTGCACTGGGTGCAGCCGCAGCCGCCGTTCTCCGCCGCCATCTCCATGCCGCTGGAGCTCCTGCACGTACCCCATCCATACCAAGATCAACATACAGTCATATTCTCTCTATTACGATCGAGTGCATGATGATGTATGAGCTGAGGAGAAGAGAAGGGACGTACGCCTTGTGGGTGGCGGTGGCGGAGACGAGGAGGGTGGCGCCGGCGGCCTCGGCCTCCGGGTACATGTTGCAGCCGCCGCAGCCGTTGCCGCACTTGCAGGCGCTGCCACAGCCGCAGTTTCCTCCGCAGCAAGACATCGTCGAGGTTGCTTGGGATTGGATGGAAGCTTTGATTGGTGTTGGCTAGGAGCTTCTTCTGTGCTTCTTGCTTGCTGGCTTGAGTAACAATGGCAGGCAGCGAGGGCTATTTATAGGCGAGTGAGCATCAAGGAAGGAGGAGAAAGAGAAGATGAAGAAGGAAATGCGAGATGCTGTACCTTTGGCAAAGGATGGACGGGAGCAACCGCGTGGGGAAGAGGAATAAGGATAGGGCCGCCTCCTCCCATGATTTGATTCCCTTTGTGTCTACTAGCTTCTTTCTTACAACAAAGGAACCATGAAAGGAACTAAAGCCAGCATTTTGTGGGTATATCGAATTATTGGTGTACTTACTAAATCCCATTTTCAAAATATAAGCTCTACTTTTTTTTCTTCAAATGTTTCTATGTTTGACCAAGTTTATAAAAACTTAAATTGTTTCCATACATAGAGATATTTTATTTTAAATTTGGCCGGGCATAGAGAAATTTGTTTTTTCATAAAAAACTACACCTTGTATCTTGGAATGGAGGGAAATGCCTTAGGGA
>NC_041385.1:857504885-857520351 GCF_002162155.2 Triticum dicoccoides | reverse complement strand
CTCGGCATGCAGCCATAATGGTCAAGTTTAGGAATGCTTTACTTTATAGTGCTGTTTCTCGGCAAATTATGAATTCCAAATT
This sequence comes from Triticum dicoccoides, assembly GCF_002162155.2. Classification (NCBI taxonomy): domain Eukaryota; kingdom Viridiplantae; phylum Streptophyta; class Magnoliopsida; order Poales; family Poaceae; genus Triticum; species Triticum dicoccoides. The sequence continues at coordinate 857,520,269 of NC_041385.1, read as the reverse complement.
AAAGCAATATCCAACTAGATTCTGAAAGCCTAGAAAAATAATAATAATAATAGACAGCTCTCTTTTATGCAAGTTCTTAGTGAAATTCGGCCGAGAACCCTCACTCAGTGTTTTTGAATGTCAAGACAAGGAAACATTTATGTCTTCTTAGGGGAATGTCGCGCAAAGGTTTTTTATTTAAGAAATCTTGGCAGCTCTTGGTTGCCGTAGGTTTTGGCAACTTTTCCAGTTTTAGTATTATAAGTTGAATTTTACTGAAAGTTTAGTCTCCGTCCTACATGCATTTCAATAACTATCACAATCCCACTATTTTTTGAAGATTACATGCCACATCCTTTTGCGGCATTTTAAAAAGATAGGAACCAGAAAAATTAACATACATATTTCGTGTCATGCTATGTTGAATCTTATGAGAACTGAAGATAGTGCAATGCGTAAAATATGGATGTTGATTTATCGCAAGAGGGAAAAATTCAAGAATTTTCTAAAGCATTAGGTGCAAGCATATAGTTGTCATTGAACCAACGAAATTATTTTCAGAAGATTTGGCTCGACATAAATTTTCCTTACAAATACATGTCAAGTAGGCCATAGAAAATATTGTTATGGTTTCCAGCCCAACTAGTCCCGTAGGAAAATAATCTAACAATTATAATCTCCTATTTTTCTATAATGATTCCTTTGAAGTTTGTATCAAAGAGATCATAATTGTTTGGATCTCCGAACATATCTTTAATTTCCAGCCGACCTCATTTGATTTTTTTTGTCATGCTTTGAAAAATCTCAAACCCTATTGTCGATGTAGATCATTGAATATTATGTATGCTTGTGGAAATTTATAATTTTTGTGACATGCACAAACAAATACAAAATAAATAAACATGTGAACATAAAGAATGCATTTGGAAGTTTTTAAAACCCACAACCCCCATCTTGTCATTTTAAGGCAGATCGTAAATCCACTCACTATTTTTTACATATGAAAGCAATGCAAAAAGGTGAGAGGTAAACTGAGTGGGTGGTGCCAAATTCTTGTCCCCATCTGTAGAAAGCTCCATCTGCGTCCAGACAGTTCTTGACTTATATTATTTTTCTTGCATAATTGGGTGCATATAGTGACTTGTCTACGTAGTGGTGATAATTGGCGTGCCGTCTTGGGTGCTCACACCGGCCATTACTTACCATCCAGGTATATAGAGAAGTGAGCTATTGATGATTTTATTTTATGGGAGGGAATATCGATATTGTTGAAACATTTATTTTACACAAGATATAGTGTTCCAGCACAGAACGAACAAAACAATTTTCGTTATGCATCCTGTGATGCAGAAGCTGAGTGTAATTTTTTTTCATCAAAGGGAGGGATATTGAACTGTGGAAACAATTTTCCCACGAGATATACTGTCATCACTTCGAAAATGGAGGACGCTATTTGGCCGTGTGGATCCTGGTGATATGAAGCAGTGGTTGAGAGCAAGCCTTTCTGCCCCGAGTGTTGAGACGCAACTTTGGACAGACAGGTCGGTTTGGAGATGTGCCTTGAGTGGTAATATAAAGTTGCCATTATTCGATCGCTTGCGTATATGGCTTTATTATTGTTTAGTTGTTGTGGGAATATTTGCGCACACATCACATCACAGAAAGTGAGAAACAGTGGCAAAAGGGAGATTCCAAGAGGGAAGAATACTTACAAACATAGGTACTGAAATGGGAAACTAGCAAATGACAAAGATTTATTGGTGCATTTTGTAGTTTTACAGAAAAGAAAAAACAATAACAATTTGGCTTCGCCATGTAGTGTGTTAGACTGACGTGATAACCTACTACACCATGAGACATTAATGTATTTTCTCAATAAGACAGATAGACTACAAGATACGCATACCATGGTGTCTTGTTGGGATCTACCTTTTGTAGAAACAAAATCCTGCGCTATAAACCACAAAACTCGACAATCTAATACATAACTCGTCAATCAGAAGAAAAGAAAATACTGCTGCAAATGAAACCATAGGGAAGAGGAAAACCGCAGCATGAGAAGACCAACAGCAAAAGACCATTAGCCCTTCTGGCGAAGCTACTTAATATTCAGTTCTTTCCAATATAGAAGTTAAAATAACTTAAGAGAACCAAAAGGCCTATTACGTGTTCTATTTATTACAACGAGAAGGGATGATAATATACAAGTCCTATCTGAAATATGAGGAACAAAATGTAAAATAACACAAAAGGCCTATTAGCTCAGCTGGTTAGAGCGTCGTGCTAATAACGCGAAGGTCACAGGTTCGAGACCTGTATGGGCCATTAACCTATTTTTTACTTTTTTTTACACAATGAAAAAATAGATAGAATAAAGAAGAAACGCGAAAAAAACAAAAATAAAATAAAGTGGCTTCGCCCGGGTTCGAACCGGAGACCTTCAGTGTGTTAGACTGACTTGATAACCAACTACACCACGAAACATCTATGCCTCAAATTTGTAAGAAACAATATGTGTTCAGCAATCTTCCAAGTCATGCTACATACCATCATGTGCAGTTGATCCACTATTTTAACAAGACAAATAGGTCACAACAGTTTCTGTCAGGTAGGGATATAGGATAGGCATAGTTTGTTTTCAGAGATGTTGCATCAATGGTGTGGACGGCGCCGCGTCAAAATAATTTGCTTCCGCTCTACCTTCATCCGATGGCGCTCTAATGGACGGCGCTGGGGAGAAGGTGGCTCGGTCTTCTTGCCGGTCTTCAGATCTTGTAACATTTGTGTCTGATGGTCGGCGCTTCACTCTCTCTCGGGTAGCCTTGGTGCCGACTGTTGCGGTTGTGTTTGGTGTCTTGCAGTGGGGTGCGTGGATGATGGAATGCAGCGGCATTCATCTTCTTCGACCTAGTCGAATGAAGTGGACAACGCTGGGATCTAGCGGACACGAGGAAGAACCCCGGACGACATGTCACAAAATCTCGGTCTCGTCGCTTGCGACGGTCGGGTTCATCGGCTCGAAAAACACCATTGTACACAAAGGTGCTCCTCTAGATCTGGGTATGAAAGCGGTTCCCCTCTTTCTTCAACGTTACCTCAGCGGCGAAGGAGGACGATGGTAGGCGACGTTTGGGCGTGGCACAAGATTCTGCCGAAGTGAAATTATAGTTTTAGTTCTTGTGAAGTCTTTGGTGCAATATTGCAAGACATCTATGTGTGTCTTCTTTGATGACCACATGTCTTTGTAATACGTTTGTCTAATGAAATATATGTGGTTATTTCTAAAAAAACATTATATTCCAAGATTGATTTATCGAGATAAATCTTGGGGTCATGTTTGTCACATTTTGTTGCAAGAAAAATAGATCACATCTATTCCAAGATTTATGGAGATAATTTTTTTTTCATTTTCTTATGTCATACCTTTTGACGTCGTCAAACAATATTTTACTTGAGAGATATTTTCTCATGCATCCGGTTTGAAGATACTTCGATGTTAAAATACCTTCACTTTACATCCTCGATGACTTTTTTGTTGTTATAGAGAGCGTATTTGTTCCTAGCTATTGAAGGATTTCGTGTGTGGTCGCACTCTTCTTTGATATCCTTGTTGGACAAGTTTTTGCTTGGTGGCTTTTGGTCGGAGATTTTTTTTCTCACAGCTTATCAAGTTTTTGGGGTGATGACAAACAGTTTCATGTCCTGGTGCATTTAATTAATTCCTCTTGAAATAGTAGGATGAAGAGGAGATGTGGCGTGCGGTGTTTCGGTGCCCAGACTCATCTGCACCCGCCCAAAAAACAAATCACAAAAAATAAAATAAAAATTCAAAAAATTCCAATTTTTTGTATGGTAGACAATTTATCACGTGAGGTTCGCTCCAAATTTTAGATCATTTGGACTTCTGAGAAGCTCTCAGCAAAAAAGGCAATTTAGGTCAAAACAATTCATGAACAATAAACATTTTTACAGACCCCGAATTTGTCTTTTTTGCCGAGAGCTGCTCATATGTCCAAATGATTTTAAAACTAGAGCGGACCTCATGCATCAAATTATGTACCACACAATTTTTTTTTGCATTGTTTTTTGATTTTTCCTAGTATTTGTTTTGATTTTTTTGTCAGGGCGGGTGCAGCTGAGCCTGGGCTCAGAAGTGGATTGCCAGGAGATGTGCCCTTCAATAGGGAAAAGGATTCCACAAAGAAACCGAGAAGCAATGACGGGGTGGGGTTGAACATGAGATGAATGGTGGTTCTCAAAGGAGAGCATCTACTTAGGGCCTGTTCGGTAGCTCTCCTCAGCCCCAAACTTCTCAACTCGAACATGCATGTGTGTGTGCATTGGGTGGTTACATGCATACCTGTACCCTTAATCCTATCCAATTGATTATAGATGAAGATTAACTAGTTCGTTAATTCTCGAAGAAAATGGGATGAACACTCATGATCTAGATAATATTCTGGTTAATCTGTTATCACCTCCAACAAACTAGATCGAAATATTGATCATTATCCAACCAACAACATGAAAATAATTTAAAGCAAGTAAAAAGGGAAAATCATTAAGATGGTAAACTAAAGAAGAGCAAATGATCAAAGAAAACAAAGAACGTGTTTAGCTTTTCCTCCTCTATTCCTTGGAGGCCGGGGCAAATTCTCCCCTCCAGACTTCACCGAAGAGCACATGGAATCACAGCCCCTCTGACTACCACTCTGGCAGCCAATGGCAGGGAGGGGAATCTCGATGCTTCCACTCTGGTTAGTACACTAGTAGAAAAGGGGGAATTTGTCCCGATTCGTAAGGGCCTTTAGTCCCGGTTCATGAACCGGGACTAATGGGTCGTTACTAATACCTCCCCCCTTTAGTCCCGGTTCAAACACAAACCGGGACAGATGTGCCTCCACGTGGCCGGTGCGCCGAGCCCAGGCAGGGGGGCCTTTGGTCCCGGTTGGTGGCATCAACCGGGACCAAAAGTCGATGTTTTTTTTTAAAAAAAGTGGCTGCTTAAAAAAAAGCCTTTGGTCCCGGTTGGTGGCATCATACAACTTCTACTCGTTATTAATAATAAGTCATACGATCATCATTCTCATAGTCATCGAACCCAACCCTACATAATTGTTCTTAGCACATGATCATCAGTATCAGGTAGGACCTAAACACCATTAAGGTAAAATAGCATAAAATAATATAGACCCTGACTCTCCATTATGAAGAATGGAGATCATCCTGTCTCCAATTCTTGCGCTTCGCTGCCTTTTGCTTCCAAGAAGCTCCTTACGACTGTCCATACATTTTTTCCATTCTTTGATTGTCATGTCTCCACTTCTTTTAGAAACCCGGTATGGACAGTTCAGATTCGTAGGAAGACCTGGTTGTATGTTCAAAACATGAAGGGTACCGTGCGTATACATCAGATGAGGCACACAATCATTCAGGATTATCTGTTGAAAAAGTAGTAATAACTTCGTAGTTAGCAATGATGTACTAGTTTTAGAAGTGTGCAAAAAGATGCACGGATGTCGTAATAGTAAAAACTCTTACCAGGGTATCTCCATGGTAGTTACCGTAGTTCAACACATGTACTAGTGGCACGTATTGACCATAATGTTGAGGAGTTCGATTGTAGACATTGTAATTCTCAAGATCAGTACAAAATGCGATCAGATGATTTTTCACCCTATAAGTTAATTCGGAGCCATCGGTATAGTGGGTTTTGTCTACCATCTTCCACACATTCTTTGAAGAATGAAAATAATCTGTTAATGGAAATAAGATGTCAACTATTTTGAAATAAACAATATAAATTACTTAATAACTATGTTAAGCTCACATGGGGGAAGAATTGGAGGTGTATCCACAAGGACCCAAATCGAAGGTCTCTCTTGCTCGATTGTACGATCACCAAGATCCATGGTGACAAGCATACCCTCATCAAAACCATACATCTTGCAAAGTGCTTTCCAATTTTTGCAACCAAAATGGATTACACTCTCAGCATTGTACAACTTTACTTGGAAATCCACACCATGATGGGTACTTAGGATAATTTTTTTGGTTTCCATACTTTCATGGTCTTCAAAACCAATCCTCTATTGGGAAAAACGTAGTAATTTCAAAATAATTCCTACGCACACGCAAGATCATGGTGATGCATAGCAACGAGAGAGGAGAGTAATGTCCACGTACCCTTGTAGACCGTAAGCGGAAGCGTTATGACAACGCGGTTGATGTAGTCGTACGTCTTCACGATCCGACCGATCCAAGTACCGAACGTACAGCACCTCCGAGTTCAGCACACGTTCAGCTCGATGAGGATCGCCGGACTCCGATCAAGCAAAGTGTCGGGGATGAGTTCCGTCAGCACGACGGCGTGGTGACGATGATGATGTTCTACCGGCGCAGGGCTTCGCCTAAACTCCACGACGATATGACCGAGGTGAAATATGGTGGAGGGGGGCACCGCACACGGCTAAGGAACGATCACGTTGATCAACTTGTGTGTCATGGGGTGCCCCCCTGCCCCCGTATATAAAGGAGCAAGGGGGGAGGAGGCCGGCCCTAGGAGGGGGCGCGCCAAGTTTGGAGTCCTACTAGGACTCCCTAGTCCTAGTAGGATTCCACCTCCCTTGTTGGAGTAGGAGAAGGGGAAAGAGGAGGAGAGGAAGAAGGAAAGGGGGGCTGCGCCCCTTGTACAATTCGGACCAGAGGGGGGGCGCAGACCTCCTTCCTTTTGGCCTCTCTCCTCTATTCCTGTATGGCCTAATAAGGCCCATATACTCCCCGGCAAATTCCCGTAACTCTCCGGTACTCCGAAAAATACCCGAATCACTCAGAACCTTTCCGAACTCCGAATATAGTCGTCCAATATATCGGTCTTTACGTCTCGACCATTTCGAGACTTCTCGTCATGTCCCCGATCTCATCCGGCACTCCGAACTCCTTCGGTACATCAAAACTCATAAACTCATAATATAACTGTCATCGAAACCTTAAGCGTGTGGACCCTTTGGGTTCGAGAACTATGTAGACATGACCTAGAACTATTCTTGGTCAATGACCAATAGCGGGACCTGGATGCCCATATTGGCTCCTACATATTCTACGAAGATCTTTATCGGTCAAACCGCATAACAACATACGTTGTTCCCTTTGTCATCGGCATGTTACTTGCCCGAGATTCGATTGTCGGTATCTAATACCTAGTTCAATCTCGTTACCGGCAAGTCTCTTTACTCGTTACGTAATACATCATCTCGCAACTAACTCATTAGTCACATTGCTTGCAAGGCTTATAGTGATGTGCATTACCGAGAGGGCCCAGAGATACCTCTCCGACAATCGGAGTGACAAAACCTAATCTCGAAATACGGCAACCCAACACGTACCTTTGGAGACACCTGTAGTACTCCTTTATAATCACCCAGTTACGTTGTGACGTTTGGTAGCACCCAAAGTGTTCCTCCGGTAAACGGGAGTTGCATAATCTCATAGTTACATGAACATGTATAAGTCATGAAGAAAGCAATAGCAATATACTAAACGATCAAGTGCTAGGCTAACGGAATGGGTCAAGTCAATCACATCATTCTCCTAATGATGTGATCCCGTTAATCAAATGACAACTCTTTTGTCCATGGCTAGGAAACTTAACCATCTTTGATTCACGAGCTAGTCAAGTAGAGGCATACTAGTGACACTATGTTTGTCTATGTATTCACACATGTATTATGTTTCCGGTTAATACGATTCTAGCATGAATAATAAACATTTATCATGATATAAGGAAATAAATAATAACTTTATTATTGCCTCTAGGGCATATTTCCTTCAGTCTCCCACTTGCACTAGAGTCAATAATCTAGTTCACATCGCCATGTGATTTAACATCAATATTCATATCTGTATATGATTAACACCCATAGTTCACATCGTCATGTGACCAACACCCAAAGGGTTTACTAGAGTCAATAATCTAGTTCACATCGCTATGTGATTAACACCCAAAGAGTACTAAGGTATGATCATGTTTTGCTCGTGAGAGAAGTTTAGTCAACGGGTCTGTCACATACAGAGCCGTATGTATTTTGCAAATATTCTATGTCTACAAGGCTCTGCATGGAGCTACTCTAGCTAATTGCTCCCACTTTCAATATGTATCCAGATTGAGACTTAGAGTCATCTGGATCGGTGTAAAAGCTTGCACCGATGTAACTTTTTATGACGGGCTCTTTTATCACCTCCATAATCGAGAAGTATTTCCTTAGTCCTCACTAAGGATATTCTTGACCGCTGTCCAGTGATCTACTATTAGATCAAAATTGTATTCCTATGCCAAACACAAAGCAAGATATACAATAGGTCTGGTTCACAGCATAGCATACTTTATAGAACCTATGACTGAGGCATAGGGAATGACTTTCATTCTCTTTTCTATTTTCTGCCGTGGTCGGGATTTGAGTCTTACTCAATTTCACACCTTTGCAACATAGGCAAGAACTCTTTCTTTGACTGTTCCATTTTGAACTACTTCAAAATCTTGTCAAGGTATGTACTAATTGAAAATCTTATCAAGCGTCTTGATCTATCTCAATAGATCTTGATGCTCAATATGTAAGTAGCTTTACTAAGGTCTTTCTTTGAAAAAATCCTTTCAAACACTCCTTTATGCTTTCCAGAAAATTCTACATTATTTCCGATCAACAATATGTCATTCACATATACTTATCAGAAAGGCTATAGTGCTCCCACTCACTTTCTTGTAAATACAGGCCTTTCCAAAGGTCTGCATAAAACCATATGCTTTGATCAACTCATCAAAGCGTATATTCCAACTCCGAGATGCTTGCACCAGTCCATTGATGGATTGCTAGAGCTTGCACACTTTGTTAGCATCTTTAGGATTGACAAAACCTTCTGGTTGCATCATATACAACTCTTCTTTAATAAATCCATTAAGGAATGCAGTTTTGACATCCATTTGCCAGATTTCATAAAATGTGGCAATTGCTAACATGATTCGGACAGACTTAAGCATCGCTACAGTTGAGAAAATCTCATTGTAGTCAACACCTTGAACTTGTCGAAAACCTTTTTGTGACAAGTCGAGCTTTGTAGATAGTAACACTACTATCAGTGTCCGTCTTCCTCTTGAAGATCCATTTATTTAACATGGCTTGCTGATCATCGAGCAAGTCAATCAAAGTCCATACTTTGTTCTCATACATGGATCCTATCTCAGATTTCATGGCCTCAAGCCATTTCGTGGAATTTGGGCTCATCATCGCTTCCTCATAGTTCGTAGGTTCATCATGGTCTAGTAACATGACTTCCAGAACATGATTACCGTACCACTCTGGTGCGGATCTTACTCTGGAAGACCTACGAGGTTTGGTAGCAACTTGATCTGAAGTTTCATGATCATCATCATTAACTTCCTCACTAATTGGTGTAGGAATCACTGGAACTGATTTCTGTGATGAACTACTTTCCAATAAGGGAGAAGGTACAATTACCTCATCAAGTACTACTTTCCTCCCACTCACTTCTTTCGAGAGAAACTTCTTCTCTAGAAAGGATCCCCTTCCTCCGGAGCAAGAAAGGAAACGAAACTTGCTTTCAGATCTGTGATAGAAGGTGTACCCAATATTTACCTTTGGGTATTCTATGAAGACGCACTTCTCCGATTTGGGTTCGAGCTTATCAGGTTGAAACTTTTTCACATAAGCATCGCAGCCCCAAACTTTAAGAAACGACAACTTTGGTTTCTTGCCAAACCACAGTTCATACGGTGTCGTTTCAACGGATTTAGATGGTACCCTATTTAACGTGAATGCAGCTGTCTCTAATGCATAATCCCAAAACGATAGTGGTAAACCGATAAGAGACATCATAGATCGCACCATATCCAATAAAGTGCGGTTACGACGTTTGGACACACCATAATGCTATGGTGTTCTAGGTGGCATGAGCTGTGAAACTATTCCACATTGTTTTATATGAAGGCCAAACTCGTAACTCGGATATTTGTCTCCGCGATCAAATCACAAAAACTTTATTTTCTTGTTACGATGATTCTTCACTTCACTCTGAAATTCTTTGAACTTTTCAAATGTTTCAGACTTGTGCTTCATTAAGTAGATATACTCATATCTGCTCAAATCATCTTGTGAAGGTCAGAAAATAACGATACTCGCCACGAGCATTAATACTCATTGGATCGCATACATCGGTATGTATTATTTCCAACAAGTCAGTAGCTCATTCCATTGTTCTAAAGAACGGAGTTTTAGTCATCTTGCCCATAAGGCACGGTTCGCAAGCATCAAATGATTCATAATCAAGCGATTCCAAAAACCCATCAGTATGGAGTTTCTTCATGCGCTTTACACCGATATGACCCAAATGGCAGTGCCACAAATAAGTTGCACTATCATTATCAACTTTGCATCTTTTGGCATCAATATTATGAAATATGTGTATCACTACGATCGAGATCCAACAAACTATTTTCATTGGGTGTATGACCATCGAAGGCTTTATTCATGTAAACAGAATAACAATTATTCTCTGACTTTAAATGAATAACCGTATTGCATTACACATGATCAAATCATATTCATGCTCAACGCAAACGCCAAATAACATTTATTTAGGTTCAACACAAATCTCGAAAGTGTAGGGAGAGTGTGATGATGATCATATCAATCTTGGAACTACTTCCAACACACATCGTCACTTCACCCTCAACTAGTCTCTGTTTATTCTGTAACTCCTATTTCGAGTTACTAATTTTAGCAACTGAACAAGTATCAAATACTCAGGGGCTACTATAAACACTAGTAAAGTACACATCAATAACATGTATATCAAATATACCCTTGTTCACTTTGCCATCCTTCTTATCCACCAAATATTCAGGGCATTTTTGCTTCTAGTGACCATTTCCTTTGTAGTATAATCACTCAGTTTCAGGCTTTGGTCCAGCTTTGGGCTTCTTCGCGGGAGTGACAACTTGCTTGTCATTCTAGTTGAAGTTCCCTTTCTTTCCCTTTGCCCTTTTCTTGAAATTAGTGGTCTTGTCAATCATCAACACTTGATGCTCTTTTCGTGATTTCTACCTTCGTCGATTTCAGCATCACGAAGAGCTCGGGAATCGTTTTCGTCATCCCTTGCATTATAGTTCATCACGAAGTTCCAGTAACTTGGTGATGGTGACTAGAGAACTCTGCCAATCACTATCTTATCTGGAAGATTAACTCCCACTCGATTCAAGTGATTGTAGTACTCAGACAATCTAAGTACTTGCTCACTAGTTGAGCAATTCTCCTCCATCTTTTAGGCGAAGTATTTCTCAGAGGTCTCATACCTCTTGACACGGGCACGAGTCTGAAATACCAATTTCATCTCTTGAATCATCTTATATGTTCCATGATGTTTCAAAAACGTTTTTGTAGTCCCGGTTCTAAGCCATAAAGCATGGTGCATAAAACTATCAAGTAGTCATCATATTGAGCTAGCCAAACGTTCATAACGTCTGCATCTGCTCCTGCAATAGGTCTGTCACCTAGCGGGTGCCTCAAGGACATAATTCTTCTGTGCAGCAATGAGGATAAACCTTAGATCACGGACCAAGTCCGCATCATTGCTACTAAAATCTTTTCAACTTAGTTTTTCTCTAGGAACACATATAAAAACATAAGGAAGCAAAAACGTGAGCTATTGATCTACAACATAATTTGCAAAATACTACCGGGACTAAGTTCATGATAAATTTAAAGTTTAATTAATCATATTACTTAAGAACTCCCACTTAGATAGACATCCCTCTAATCCTCTAAGTGATTACGTGATCCATATCAACTACACCATGTCCGATCGTCACGTGAGATGGAGTAGTTTCAACAGTGAACATCAATATGTTGATCATATCTACTATATGATTCACGCTCGACCTTTCGGTCTCCGTGTTCCGAGGCCATATCTGTTATATGCTAGGCTCGTCAAGTTTAACCTGAGTATTCCGCGTGTGCAACTGTTTTGCACCCGCTGTATTTGAACGTAGAGCCTATCACACCCGATCATCACGTGGTGTCTCAGCACGAAGAACTTTCGCAACGGTGCATACCCAGGGAGAACACTTCTTGATAATTTAGTGAGAAATCATCTTAAAATGCTACCGTCAAACTAAGCAAAATAAGATGTATAAAAGATAAACATCACATGCAATCAATATAAGTGATATGATATGGCCATCATCATCTTGTGCTTGTGATCTCCATCTCCAAAGTACTGTCATGATCTCTATCGTTACCGGCACGACACCATGATCTTCATCATCTTGATCTATATGAATGTGTCGTCACATGGTCGTCTCGCCAACTATTGCTCTTGCAACTATTGCTATCGTATAGTGATAAAGTAAAGCAATTATTTGGCACTTGCATCTTATGCAACAAAGAGACAACCATAGGGCTTCTGCCAATTGCCGATAACTTCAACAAAACATGATCATCTCATACAACAACTTATATCTCATCACGTCTTGACCATATCACATCACAACATGCCCTGCAGAAACAAGTTAGACGTCCTCTACTTTGTTGTTGCAAGTTTTACGTGGCTGCTATGGGCTGAGCAAGAACCGTTCTTACCTACGCATCAAAACCACAACGATAGTTCGTCAAGTTAATGCTGTTTTAACCTTCTCAAGGACCGGGCGTAGCCACACTCGGTTCAACTAAAGTTGGAGAAACAGACACCCGCTAGTCACCTGTGTGCAAAGCACGGCGGTAAAACCAGTCTCGCGTAAGCGTACGCGTAATGTCGGTCCGGGCCACTTCATCCAACAATACCGCTGAACCAAAGTATGACATGCTGGTAAGTAGTATGACTTGTATCGCCCACAACTCACTTGTGTTCTACTCGTGCATATAACATCAACGCATAAAACCTAGGCTCGGATGCCACTGTTGGGAAACGTAGTAATTTCAAAAAAATTCCTACGCACACGCAAGATCATGGTGATGCATAGCAACGAAAGGGGAGAGTAATGTCCACGTACCCTTGTAGACCGTAAGCAGAAGCGTTATGACAACGCGGTTGATATAGTCGTACGTCTTCACGATCCGACCGATCCAAGTACCGAACGTACGGCACCTCCGAGTTCAGCACACGTTCAGCTTGATGACGATCCCCGGACTCCGATCCAGCAAAGTGTCGGGGATGAGTTTCGTCAGCACGATGGCGTGGTGACGATGATGATGTTCTACCGGCGCAGGGGTTCGCCTAAACTCCGCGATGATATGACCGAGGTGGAATATGGTGGAGGGGGGCACCACACACGGCTAAGGAACGATCACATAGATCTACTTGTGTGTCATGGGGTGCCCCCCTGCCCCCGTATATAAAGGAGCAAGGGGGGAGGAGGCCGGCCCTAGGAGGGGGCGCGCCAAGTGTGGAGTCCTACTAGGACTCCCTAGTCCTAGTAGGATTCCACCTCCCTTGTTGGAGTAGGAGAAGGGGAAAGAGGGGGAGAGGAAGAAGGAAAGGGGGCTGCGCCCCTTGTCCAATTCGGACCAGAGGGGGGGCGCAGGCCTCCTTCCTTTGGCCTCTCTCCTCTATTCCCGTATGGCCCAATAAGGCCCATATACTCCCCGGCGAATTCCCGTAACTCTCCGGTACTCGAAAAATACCCAAATCACTCGGAACCTTTCCAAACTCCGAATATAGTCGTCCAATATATCAATCTTTACGTCTCGACCATTTCGATACTTCTCGTCATGTCCCCGATCTCATCCGGGACTCCGAACTCCTTCGGTACATCAAAACTCATAAACTCATAATATAACTGTCATCGAAACCTTAAGCGTGCGGACCCTACGGGTTCGAGAACTATGTAGACATGACCTAGAACTATTCTTGGTCACTAACCAATAGCGGAACCTGGATGCCCATATTGGCTCCTACATATTCTACGAAGATCTTTATCGGTCAAACCGCATAACAACATACGTTGTTCCCTTTGTCATCGGCATGTTACTTGCCCGAGATTCGATCGTCGGTATCTAATACCTAGTTCAATCTCGTTACCGGCAAGTCTCTTTACTCGTTACGTAATACATCATCTCGCAACTAACTCATTAGTCACATTGCTTGCAAGGCTTATAGTGATGTGCATTACCGAGAGGGCCCAGAGATACCTCTCCGACAATCAGAGTGACAAAACCTAATCTCGAAATACGCCAACCCAACATGTACCTTTGGAGACACCTGTAGTACTCCTTCATAATCACCCAGTTATGTTATGACGTTTGGTAGCACCCAAAGTGTTCCTCCGGTAAACGGGAGTTGCATAATCTCATAGTTACAGGAACATGTATAAGTCATAAAGAAAGCAATAGCAATATACTAAACGATCAAGTGCTAGGCTAACGGAATGGGTCAAGTCAATCACATCATTCTCCTAATGATGTGATCCCGTTAATCAAATGACAACTCTTTTTTCCATGGCTAGGAAACTTAACCATCTTTGACTCACGAGCTAGTCAAGTAGAGGCATACTAGTGACACTATGTTTGTCTTTGTATTCACACATGTATTATGTTTCCGGTTAATACGATTCTAGCATGAATAATAAACATTTATCATGATATAAGGAAATAAATAATAACTTTATTATTGCCTCTAGGGCATATTTCCTTCATCCTCTCCAAGACATAGCGTCTTGCATAGCATGGGATAAGCTAGTCAAATTGGAAAAGATGAAAAATACACGTTAAAATAGTTAAAGTCGTGCTTAATTAAGAAAAAAACTATTGTCGTCGTTGCGTACCGTATGAACATCGAAGGTATCCTTGAGCTTAATGCTGAAGCGTCGATCTTTGTCCAGCTCAATGAACCTGTCGCACATACCTCGGTCGTCGTGGCACCAGTCGCACTCCCCCGGGCGGTTTTCATCGTCCGAGTACGACATTTCCGGCCTATGTTCATAATTCAAATATTAAACTAGATCATTATTATTAATCACGGGTTGACTATCGGTGATGTAAGTAGCTCCTCCTTTCATTCCCGAGTGCATTATTACACCAAATTGTCTAGCACACGGGAATGAAGGAGAACTTTTCCAATATGAGCATTCAATAAGCAAAACCAACACTAGTGCAGAAGCGGGCAATAGCACCGGTTCGTAAGGCCCTTTAGTGCCGGTTCCATAACCGACACTAAAGTGTGGGCACTAAAGGCCCCCCCCTTTAGTACCGGTTCAGCACGAACCGGTGGTAAAGGGCAACCACGTGGCACGAGCCAGCTCCGGGGGGCTGGAGCCCTTTAGTACCGGATGGTTTCCATTTTAATTCTTTTTCGTTTGCTGGTATTTTATGATACTACACATTGTACACGTTATGCATA
>NC_041385.1:857496360-857504514 GCF_002162155.2 Triticum dicoccoides | reverse complement strand
TTTCTAGTAGAACCAATCATGCATATATATATCATCAATGTCTCACAAACCACCATATTAATTAATTCACACATACACAAATGTATAGCTAGCTATATACAATTTCTCCTACATATGCATGTTGCCTTCGGAGCCAGTTGCATTAGCCTAATTGGTGCCTTCGGAGCACGATGACAATTGGAAGTGGTTTTCATGGGGGCGGTAGCGGGTAATATTATTCTCCCTTCGGATTTATGACCTGGTCGAGCAAAAATCCCGCTATTTCCTCTTGAAGTGCTTCTACGCGCTCCATTTCTAGGAGCTTCTCCCGCACCTCTCTGAACTGTTAAGAAGGAGATCAATATGCATGTGTATTAGTTGTGTGACTAGATATCGATAATGGTGTAAAAATTGTGAATAGTGTTTTGACAAGCGTACCCATTCCTGTCTTTGAGATCTGCTCCTTTCAGACGCCATCATTCGAATGTTCTCGCAAACGTAGAATGCACACAGATCAGTCCCCTGCGCCTGCTTCAGGGCCTTTACGAGAATGGAATTTGATCAGATAATAATTAATCAAGCATGATAATTAAAGAGATGGCAGCTAGCTAGCTAGCTAGTACTACTTAATTACTTACCTTGGGTCGAAACCATTGAAGCTTTTTTTCCATTCGCCATCCATGACGCTGATGAACCTTGCCCAAGCCCTGCCCGCCGACAAAGAAAATGAATAAAGGGGTTATTAAATAGTTCATATCATGAAATGACGAACTAAATAGGCCGAGATATATAGTTAATAATGATTGAAATTACCTGTTGACTATTCCAAACAAGATGTTATAGTCAGTTTTAACTTTGAGTAGTGAGTCCAGTATTTCCACTGTTCCGACGTCAACTTTAATGATACACAAGATCCAGTGAAATCTGCATGCACACACTTTTGCATGTCTTAATTAAGCGGGCATATGTAAGCAAAAACATGTAGCTAGCTAGTAGGCAAAAACAGAGAATTTGTAGTACAAGACAGTGTGACTCACTTGAAGTTGTAAGGAAGCAGTATATCTTCATTGTATTTGAGGCGCTCTAAGAACTCTAGCATGTTGTCCTCTACGTCCTTTTGATGATGTGGATTTATCCGCCATGTGTATTCATTAACGGTGTTTGGGTCAATGAACCCAATGCCATAGCGTCCATCTTTTCTCATTTCATACATCTTCATCCTGCATAATACCACAGAAAAGAATATAGTGAGGATAATTACAGGTAATGATTGATCAAAAGGATCACTACAGCTAGCTTGAGACTTAAATTACAGAAAGAAATCACTTACAGACAAGAGCAACTGACGATAGATTTGTCGAGTGCGTCTTGATTGTATAACTGAAACAGTTCAGAATACTCAACGGACAGAGCTTTCTCATGGAAGTAATGATCCTCCTTGACATTCACCATGAGGGACAATCGATCTGAAATCTTGGTAATGTTCATGTACCATTGATGCAATTCATACATTCTTGTTGGGAGGTTCTTGACCTTGTCTGGCTCGACCAAAGGTTGGCCCCGGACATATTTCTGTTTTATTTCATCCTCTCTAAGCACAGGCATGGGCTCGATCTCGAGGAGTTGTCCAACAGTGATTTTGAGAACTTCAGCCTGCATTATATGCTCCTCCATTATTACCACATTGCCCACCTCAGGAACGTAAACTGTTTGCCCATAATAATATTGGGCGCGCATACTGTCACGTGTTGTTGGCACAACAAGCGAGGGGATCGATTGCGCCGCCTGTTCTCCCAGCTGGGGAATGGTTTTCCCACATTTTTTGACAGCTGCTTCTTGTTTGCTCGATCCCGAGCTCGCCTCCTTACGTAGACGTGCTCGATTTAACTTCCTGATGTGGCGCTCATAGTCTGTGTCAACAGGCTTGGGAGTTGGTGGTTGAGCCATACGAATGAAGTGGTCAATCGTTTCCTCAGGTACTTTCTCCCTTGGCGGCGGTGGCGGTTTCGGTGCAAAATGGGCTTCCAGCTCGGCCTTCGATATGGCTGAGATTTCCTCCTCGGACCTGTCATAAGCCCTCTGCGGAAGAGGCGTGAGGCTTGGACCATATTTATATCGCTTGCCTCCGCCTGTACTTCCTGTACTACCCCGACTCGTACCGCTACACACCATAGCTGTGGGGTATCTCTTCTGCGATTGCTGAGGCGGCGGAGACGGCTAACGGGGCTGAGTTGGACAAGGAGGAGTGGCCGCCTGAAGCTGTGCCGGACTTGGAGGAGGAGTGGCCTGAGGTTGTGCCGGACTTGGAGGAGGAGTGGACGTCTGACGCTGTGGCGGACTTGGAGGAGGAGGAGTGGCCTGACACTTTGCCTGACTTGGAGGAGGAGTGGCCTGACACTTTGCCGGACTTGGTGGACTTGCAGGAGCGGGAGACTGCTGACTCGGTGGCGGACTTCGACGAGGAGTCGGCTGACGCGGTGTCGGTGGCCTTCGAAAGATGATGCAATCCTTTTTCCATAGGATGATACGATGTTTGGCCTCTTCGAGAAAGCGCTCGTCGTCACCTCCAGGAATGTCAAGCTGTAGCTCCGAATATGGTGGGTCCACCACCTCATCAACCAAGACACGAGCATAGCCCGCTGGAATCGGGTTGCAATGGAAGGTTGCCTCGGGGGGATTTGTAAAAGCAATGGCGTCCGCCACCTTGATGGATATGTTCGTTATTTTAACGTGTAGCTCGCAGTTAGTGTTCTCCGTGATGTCATCCACGGGGTATCTACCCAGCATTGCGTCGTCCGGGGCGGCCGAACCCACGCTGCTTCTCGGCATGGATGGGTTGGTGCTATCCGCCCGCTTGTTTGCCTCAGCTAATGGCCTTAGGTACACATCAATGTCGTTGCCGGGTTGCTTAGGGCCTTGGATGAGCACTGGCATCATGATGAACTTCCTCTTCATGCACAACCAAGGAGGAAGGTTATACAAACATAGTCACAGGCCAGGTGCTATGGTTGCTGCTCTGCTCCCCAAAAGGATTAATGCCATCTGCGCTTAGACCAAACCATACGCTCCTTGCGTCATCTGCAAACTCCTTCCCGTACTTTCTTTCGATTTTTCTCCACTTCGACCCGTCAGCGGGTACTCTCAACTTTCCGTCTTTCTTACGGTCTTCTCTGTGCCATCGCATCGCCTTGGCATGCTCTTTGTTTTGGAACAAACGTTTCAACCGTGGTATTATAGGAGAATACCACATCACCTTGGTAGGAATCTTCTTCCTGGGGCGCTCACCCTCGACATCACCATGCTCATCGCGGCTGATCTTATAGCGCAATGCACCACATACCGGGCAAGCGTTCAAATCCTCGTACTCACCGCGGTAGTGGATGCAATCATTAGGGCATGCATGTATCTTCTGCACCTCTAACCCTAGAGGGCAGACAGCCTTCTTTGCTTCGTACATACTCTCGGGCAATTCGTTGTCCTTTGGAAGCATATCCTTTATCATTACCAGCAACTTTCCAAATCCCTTGTCAGATACACCATTCTCTGCCTTCCATTGCAGCAATTCCAGTGTGGTGCCCAGCTTTTTATTGTCACCTACGCAATTCGGGTACAACAATTTTTTGTGATCCTCTAACATGCCCTGCAACTTCTTCTTCTCCAAATCACTTGCGCAGTTTCTCTTTGCATCGGCAATGGCCCGACCTAGATCATCAACGGGCTCATCTGATGCCTCTTCTTCAGCTTCTTCCCGCATTGCCGGCTCAGCTTCTTCCCGCATTACCGGCTCAGCTTCTTCCCCCATTGTTGTATCATCGTATTCAGGGAACCCATGGCCAGGATAGCTGTCGTCGTCCTCTTCTTCTTCATTGTCTTCCATCATAACCCCTCTTTCTCCGTGCTTGGTCCAAACATTATAGTGGGGCATGAAACCGGACTCAAACAGGTGGACGTGAATGGTTCTTGACGTAGAGTAATTGCGACCATTCTTACAGCCAGCACATGGGCAAGGCATAAAACCATCCGCCTGCTTGTTTGCCTCAGCCGCAAGCAGAAAAGTAGGCACGCCCTCAATGAACTGGGGAGAGCATCGGTCATCGTACATCCATTGCCGGCTCATCTTCATTACACAACACCGAATAGACCAAATTAATACAAGTTCATACATAAAGTTCATACAACACTTAAATGCAACAAACAAATAACTCTCTAGCTAAAGCATTTAAATGCAACAACAAATGCGATCAAGATCGCAACTAAGGTAACGATTGATCCAACAGCATAATGATACCCAGCCTCACTATCGATGGCATATTTTCTAATCTTTCTAATCTTCAAGCGCATTTTCTCCATCTTGATCTTCTGATCATCGACGACATCGACAACATGCAACTCCAATTCCATCTTCTCTCCCTCAATTCTTTTCAATTTTTCTTTCAAGTACTCGTTTTCTCTTTCAACTAAATTTAACCTCTCGACAATAGGGTCGGTTGGAATTTCCGGTTCAAATACCTCCTAGATAAAAATATCTATGTCAACTTGATGGGCATAATTTGTCATAAACACGAAATGCAACAAATAGTTTTAAAAGAGAATATACCACATCCGAATCATAACAAGGACGAGGGCCGACGGGGACGGATATCAAAACCATGGCACTATGTATAACAAACAACGTACGGGTAAGATAATTATTATACGAGTAACTATATATCCAAATCACACAAACATCAAATTTTTATATAAAATTTCATGAACAAGAGGCTCACCACAAGGTGGTGCCGGCGACGGGACGGTGCGGGCGATCGACGGTGGTTACGACGGAGATTTAGAAGGCACTAAGTAAAGCACACCTACATATGCAAACTAAGTGTTATTTTGAACTCAAATTGCATATAAATAAAATACTACCACATATAATTCCTCCCAAATTACTAAAACCCACAATTAATCACTATATAAACCAATGCAAGAGCTAATCTAGCAATGAGAGATGAAAGAACAAAGTTGCTAACCTTGGTGATCATTTGAATGGATGAGGGCCTGCAAATCTTGACAAATTTGGGGCAAATTTTGTGATGAACTCGAGAGGAAGAAGGGAAGAACAGAGGAGAGGGAGAGGGGAAAGGGGGAAGAACAGAGTGCGGGTGGACGAAGGGTTTATATAGGACGACCTTTAGTACCGGTTCGTGCCACGAACCGTTACTAAAGGTGCTGGAAGGGCCCCACTCTGACAACATCCTGCCACCACTCTCATTAGTACTGGTTCGTGGCACGAACCGGTGCTAAAGGTTTGCCATGAACCGGTACTAAAGAGCTCCTCCCGGCTAGCCGTTGGAACCGGCACTAATGGAACTTGGCATGGTGTCATGATGACACCAACATTCTGCGGTAAATCATGAAACTTGGCATGGTGTCCAAAACATGCCTGAAAATCACGTCTGAAAATCATGAAACTTGGCATGGTTTCCAAAACATGCCTGAAAATCATGAAACTTGGCATGGTGTCATGACATGGCACCAACATGCTGTGGTAATTTTTCTGTCCGATTTGCGAAGACGCACACATTAAAAATCAACAAAGTCATTTTGGAACAAGTGTTGTCACGTTACAAATCGGAAACACAACTATTATTGAAACCGTGGGCGTTCTACTTACCAATTACGTGCCACCACGCGTCCCTTTTTTTATTGGCTAGGAGGTGCCATGTGGGGTAGCTATTTGATTACGGGAGGCATGCAATCAGACCCCTGCACGTGCTCATCGGGAGGAGAGCTGTCGTGGAATAGTCACGACAAATGTCCTCGTGAAAGGACTTAGTCGTGGAGCCATCGCCTCTAGGTTAGCTTAAAGGGGTTAAATGGGACAAAGGACAAAGGGTTTATACTGGTTCGGCCCCTTGTGGTGAAGGTAAAAGCCTACAATCCAGTTTTTGGGTGGCATTGCTTATGTCTCGATTATCAGGGAGCAAATCTGCTTGACCTAGCTTTCGATCTCTTGTTTCTTGTCCTGAACCGCCGCCGGGTCGTCCCTTTATATAGACAGGTCGACGCCCAGCGGATCATAGACTCCCGGATGGCTCATAGACAACGTGTCCGACTCAGTGACTATCTTTACATGCCTTACAATACACGTTTTACATATATGGCGGTTTATACCTACGGGCCCTAAGTCGCCCTTGGGCCTTAGGCCCTTAGCTGTCCACCACTATCTTTAATGTCTTCATGGGCTTCATATTAAGAGTCGCGAGAATGGGAAACTAGCAAATGACAAAGATTTATTGGTGCATTTTGTAGTTTTGCAGGAAAAAAACAATAACAATTTGGCTTCGCCATGTAGTGTGTTAGACTGACGTGATAACCTACTACACCACGAGACATTAATGTATTTTCTCAAGAAGACAGATAGACTACAAGATACGCATACCATCGTGTCTTGTTGGGATCCACCTTTTGTAAAAACAAAATCTTGCGCTATAAAACACAAAACTCGACATAGAAAAAAAATGAGCATAGAAGCTTATTTTTAATGACTTATTACAACTCAGAAAAAAAATAGAAAAAAAATATAGCAGAAAAGAAAAAAACTATATAAAAAACTACTCAGAAATAAATAGAAGAAAAAATAGTTGTGATTAACTTTACTAAAAAAATGAGCATAGATGCTTATTTTTAATGACTTATTACAACTCAGAAATAAATAGAAAAAAATATATATAGCATAAAAGAAAAATATATATAAAAAACTACTCAGAAATAAATAGAAGAAAAATAGTTGTGATTAACTTTACTAAAAAAATGAGCATAGATGCTTATTTTTAATGACTTATTACAACTCAAAAAAATAGAAAAAAATAAATATAGCAGAAAAGAAAAAACTATATAAAAACTACTCAAAAATAAATAGAAGAAAAAATAGTTGTGATTAACTTTACTAAAAAAATGAGCATAGATGCTTATTTTTAATGACTATTACAACTCAGAAATAAATAGAAGAAAAAATAGTTGTGATTAACTTTACTAAAAAAATGAGCATAGATGCGCTTATAGAGAAAATTCAACCTAAATTCATAATAAATTTCTACAAACTTCAGAGAAATTCAGTATGAATTTAGGTCAAATTCCCTCTATAAGGGCATCTATTTTCATTTTGAGAGGAGCTCAACAAGGCAGAGAGGGAGGGGCTTATAACCCGGTGTGAGCGCCCTTCGGTTGGCGAGGTGGGACTAAACTCTGACCGCAACGAGGACCAGCCCTTTAGTCCCGGTTCGTGGCACGAACCGGGACTAAAGGGCAGCCTTTGGTCCTGGTTCATGCCACCAACTGGGACCAATGGTGGTGGGCCAGGAGCGAGGCCCTTTAGTCCCGGTTCGTCCCACCAACCGGGACCAAAAGGTCCAGACGAACCGGGACCGCCCACGTGGCCGGGCCGGCCCCCGGGGCTCACGAACCGGGTCAAATGCTCCCATTGGTCCCGGTTCTGGACTGAACCGGGACTAATGGGCGGGCCCTGCCTAGACCATTGCCCCCTTTTCTACTAGTGGTAGTTTAGGCTAGGGTTCTTCAGTCCTTGCAGGTGTGGTGCTTGGACGGATGACGCGCTTCTTCTTTGAGTTTGTTATGCGGGCTCCAATCCTCCTTGAGTTTGTCCGTCTGGACGCAGTCGATCCAGCTATGGCGTAGGTTCCCACCGTATCCTGGGGGCTATGAGATTAAGGTTTCTCGTCGTGTGGCGAGAATTGGTGTCAAGTGCTTCAGATCTATTCATGGATTGAACAACGATGGCTGCGGCTCCAAGACGTTAGTCCTTAGGGGCATGTGCACATAGACTTTCCTGATGTCATCGACAAGTTCAAGCAGGCTCTGTTAGGGTAGCGGCAATAGCGGTGCATCGATGTCTCGTTCTGTCGGCGATAGTGGTCGTTCAATGGTCTCGAAATATCGATGTAATTTTTATCATGTTTGAGGTGCTTTGTACTTCTGATGAACTTTGATAATAGATCTCGATCCTTTTCGCTAAGAGTGAGAGCATATGATAAAAAAGCCCAGAGATGGGCACATGATCAACACTTAGAGTAAAACATGGCACATGATCAGATCCCGCGAATGAGAGCATGTATAGAGAATCCTCGTCTCCTCGGTTCTCTCAAGATACACAGTATGCGAGCCGAGATGGCA
>NC_041385.1:857489093-857496198 GCF_002162155.2 Triticum dicoccoides | reverse complement strand
ATCTGTAATGCTCAGAATCTGTAATGCTATAGATAGTAAGGTACTTATCAGGCATTGTTTGTTGTGCTCAGAATCTGTAATGTTTGATGAAGCCCTGGACATTTATGCACTCTATAAATTTATAGAAGACCAAAATCAGGAGCGTACAGTGCACACGTTTCGTTTAACTGGAGAGAGAGAGAGAGAGAGAGAGAGAGAGAGAGAGAGAGAGAGAGAGAGAGAGAGACTGGTACACAGCATTGCATACATGATAGAGCCTATGGCTGTAGCATAGGAAACATCTTTCATTTTCTCTATATCTTCTGCTGTGGTCGGGCATTGAGTCCTCATCTCCTCAGTTCTCTCAACATACACAGTATACGAGCCAAGATGGCAGGCAAGGCATGCACCAGCAAGCACCACTTGGATTTATCCAGCAAGATATCACCAGGGAAGATGATCCACAAAAGAAATCCTTACCAACTTACGTACCGATCTTGTATATCACCAGGGGAGATGAACAAAACAGTGCAAGTGTGTGCACCCTTAGTAATCTGAAGGAAAACAACATATCCACTCTTAGCTACTTCCACAAGATCAAGATCCCCAGTGGACAACCTCCCTACTAGCGGGGGCTAATCACTAGCTAAGAGCAACTTTAGCTCTTCCCCAATCCTTTAACCCCTTGCACCTATATGTTGCTCCAAATTCTTAACTCATCAAACGCTAAAATTTGCACAAATACTCATTCAAACACAAATTGAAACAAGATTGACGTAACTTACCGGTTAAGTATACAACGCTTCCACTCGTCAAACATAGAAGTACATTAATTATCGAAAGTCCTCTTCTTCTACTAAGATCAAATGAGATCGGGGTGAACAGTAACACCCAAAAAATGAATACAAGTTCAAAAAACTTTGAATTTTTTTATGGCAAACTTTAACAAAAAATTTATGAGCTTGAAAAATTACAGCACAAAATGACATTAGTGGAAGTCATGAAAAATAATCAACACTCCAAAATGCCTTAAAATAGCATTTTGGAGCATCTTTTTATGTCACGACTTCTCGGATATCCTTTCATGATAATGTTTTGCCATAAGACAAAACATTATTTAAAGTTTACCATAAAAAATCAGAATCTTGTGTGTTTTAATTTTTTATTTCACTGCTCATCATGGAGCATTTCAGCTCGGAGATACTCCACGTCCCTTAATTATACAATACTGATCCTAGATTAGAGCTAAACCGTCCTAAAACTACTCATCGTCGAATGAGAGGTCGATGAATGCCGCCTTGCCGGAGCCAAACGCCTCATGGTCGTGGGTTGCCCTTTGAATCTATCGGTGTTCAAAACAGTGTGGTCGTGTTTTTGGCCCTTCAATGATGGCTTGGCCGCTCTGGAACGGAAACATAGGACCGGTAAGTATAACAAACTTGATGGAGATAAGATTAGATTTACCATTTTCAATATTTTTGTAATGCAAAGCTTATTTTCTTGCTTGAATGCAATTTGAGGCAGAAATAG
Source organism: Triticum dicoccoides (assembly GCF_002162155.2). NCBI lineage: Eukaryota > Viridiplantae > Streptophyta > Magnoliopsida > Poales > Poaceae > Triticum > Triticum dicoccoides. Next base: position 857,494,689 of record NC_041385.1, on the reverse strand, counting down.
TAGTATACATGTAGGATTTATACTCGGCTTGGATAAATATTTCACTCTTACCCAACTTGCCATGTGGGTTTGGAATTATTGTAGCCTCCACAAACCTCAGGAGGAACCGTCTCGCTAAGCCTAGGCTTAGTGATGGTTAGCTTGGATAAGAATCTGTTGGAATTTTTTCCGGTTAGAGTTTTCCATTTGGGATGGATATTATATAAAGCTGGGATAAGTTATGTTGGACAAAGAGTGGATAAACCAGAGGTAATCCTCGGAAAACTCCATTCATGCATGTATCAACACACGATGCAACAGAAGCTTATGCTGTGGCATAAGTTTGTGGCAGTACCACATCAGTAATACATACACAAGCCATACATGATTCGCAAAAAAAGAAAAAGAATGTAATACATAGCATAGACCATGCATGCCCCTTGCTCCTAATAAATAAAAGTTGAGTTATGGTATATCATTTTTTTTGCGGGTGGTCTTAATTATGATATTAATTGTGGCTAGTTTGAATCGTCATTTTATGTTGTGGCTTTTGTTGCAGAACTCGCGGGAATTGATCGTGGTGTCCTGATGCGTGCTTTGAGGCTGTTGGAACATAAGGGAAAGGCAATTATCTTCAAGGATACTTCATTGAACGACAAAGGCGTCAAAATTTCTGCTTAAACATTGTGCCAACTAAGAGATGAATAATAATCTTGATGGATGTCCTTGAACATAATACATCTTGTCTTACCAGTATGTACGTACACTGATGACATCCTTTTGGTCAGCATCGTTCAAACGTCAGTACTTATTTGTTGTCCCAGACTGTTGTAATTAGCATTTGATTCATTTCTTGAGTACAATGCTTACAATCACCACATGTTGTGTGCTCATAAGGAGGCTCAACTAAATTTAATCAAATTTCAGATATATTGAGAACCCATAAGTATCGCGTTTGATATATTTGGGCTTGTTCAAAATGGAAGGAATTTGAGAACAAAATTGAAGGAAACGGGAAATTTATGTCAATTTCTTGTTCAATTGAGGCAGATTCTTGTGACAAGCTCTTTTGAACCTTGATTGTATACTAAGAGACAATTCTGAGTTTGTAGAATTGTCTCTCAGTATACAGCTGTATGCAGGTAATTATTTTTCTTAGTTGACCAAGCCATACTTTTTGGAATGTGTGAATTTGCATTCTATAGGGGTTGGACATGGACATAAAACTAATGCAATGGTGCAGCAACTTTTTTTTGAAGCTCAGCAACCTTTATTACACCAAAATCATATCAGTTTAGAAGGAATAAGAAAATTAAGAGGTTTCTCACGCCACCACTCAATAACTTCTCAAACAAAATTTATGAAAATCCCACCATATGTTTTCATAGGCTTAGCTGGGGTTGCACGCACACAACAATGACAAATTGTCCACTCTAGGAATGTACCAATAGACCAATTGCATTGATCGAACATTAACTGATCTCAAAGAGCTTGATAAAACCTAACCAGCAGGGGGTGCGTGCACATGCGCACACAACAGTGACAAATTACCCACTGCAAGAATATATCGATACACCACTTGCATAGATCGAACATTAACTGATCTCAAAAAGTTTGATAAAAGCTAACCATCATGACAAATCCATCTCAGGCTTATTATTACATAATCCATCAAACACGACAAACTTCAGTTTAACTAACTCTTGGTGACCCTAATCGAAATCGAATCTAAGGTGTTGCCAAGCAAAAGATGGACAGATGCGTGGATGATCTAGTTGGGAGCAAAGAAGATCTCAGAGTCAAGCCTCTTGGAGCGGAACATCTTTTCCATCTCTGGAGTGGTGTTGAAGGCCGTCTCTAGCACCTCCGGCGATATCGCCTTCCAAACCGACGTCCTACCAGCCAAGTGGCTAAAGATCGGGCTGCATTTATTTTATACAACACAACATTAATTAATCAAATCCATCAATATAACTAGATAATATGTGGCTGAGCTCGAATACTGTGCAGCTAAGGGTACATAACAAAATGCTAGCCAAACTGGAGGAATACAGTCTGTAAGAAACTTTCGTAGATGCAGCGAGAAATAACTTCATACTTGAATGTTGCAAAACAGAAACAGAATACATCGAACATAAAATAACAGTTTTACTAAAGCACATCTAGATGTGCTCTAAATATTGCACATCTAAGTGCTATGTCATTGATTTTACGCTAAGATTCGTGCAAGCATTTCTTTTGTCTCTTTTCCTTTTCTTTCTAGTTTGATTGACTCACTTAATTAGATGTGCAATAATTAGGGCACATCTAGATGTGCCCTATGTATGTTTCCCTATATATTTACTACCAGAACGTAGTCAGAAAAGATACAGTGTCATTGTTTAATCCAAAATTATTGAATAAATTTGAGTATGTTGCAGGAACCTTTAATTTCAGAAAGGGCAAAGAAAGCCACAAAATTGTGCAACTAATTAGGGCCATGTATACTTTAATTTCTCAAAACTGAAACATAATATACCGAACAAAAATAATGCTATGATGAGATCTGATATACGCAGCAGTGCTTGACATGTTTGACGTACCAAGAAATATACAGCTAGCAGACTGAAAGAGAAGAAAAGAAATATGTAGTACGTACTTTGGGGTGGTGATGATGGAGAACCACTCCATGCCAGTGTCGTCGGCGATCTTGGAGACGACGAAGAACCTGGGCACGATGAAGAGGCAGCCCGCCTCGGCGCGGGTCTCCAGCACACGGGTGCCGTCGATGCCGACGACCTGGACGCGGCCGCCGCCGCGCACTATGTAGGTGACCTGGTAGGCGGAGTCGCAGGAGAATCCCGGCGAGCACATGGACTTGCCGTCGATCCTCACCAGGTCAGAGCCCAGACCAACGTCCTTCACCGGCGGCAGGTTGGCCGTGTTGAGCACCACGACGCGGCCGCCGCCCGGGATGTCCAGGTCGAGCGGCGCCTCAAGGCAGTTGAGCACCACGCCCTGGCGGTCCTCTGCGCGAGGCTCCGGCATCCGGTGCCCCGCGGCGATCTTGACGATGCCTGAGCCAGGCTGGGTGGAGACGATCTTGGCGGCGGCGTCGTGGTCGAGGTCCCAGGCGCGCGCGACGAACTCGGTGGAGAAGCCCGTGAAGATGCCGGCGGCGCCGGTGAGCTGGAAGTTGGTGAAGCGGCCGGGGACGTGGCCCTTGGAGGTGTCGCCGAGGAAGAGCACGACCAGCTCCGCGGAGGCGCCCTCCGCGTTGTGCCACCAGGTGACGCGCCGAAGGGGAGCGCCAGGGTGTCGCCCTCCTTGACGGGGATCACCTTTTCCTTGGCCGCCTCGGGGAGGACGAGGCCGCAGGCGCCGGCGCCCTGGAGCACGTAGGCGATCTTGGCCGAGTCGGAGTAGCTGGGGAGCGCGAGGCCGCCGGCGGAGAGGTGCAGCTTGGCGGCGCCGATGGAGGCCGCGCCGAGCATGGGCAGGTCGGCCGGCGACCAGTCGTAGTAGGCGCCGCCGTCGCTGGCGTAGGCCTTGGCGGGCTTCTTGGGCGACAGGTCCATGGACATGACCTCGGCGTTGGAAGTGCGCTGCACCATCGTTTTCAAGATGAGGTTGTACGTGGGAGAGGAGGAGGAAGATCGATATGGATGGGATGGAGGAAGTGGACGCCGAATGGTCCATATTTATAGCTGCGGGTTAGAAGATAGATAATGAAGAGCCAAAAAGATTCACTGGCCATTGATTTTGTTCCCCGAAAAAAGACCATTGGTTTTCTGTATGATCCAATGGTTACCATTGATTTTATCTGTGATCCAACAATCAAATGCTCCTACATGCTGCATTGTGGTCCTACTTATCCTCTCTTTCGATGTGTCCGCCCCTAGAAAGATGAGGAATTTGTTGACCTTACAACTATACACCAAGCCAGCATTGAAGAGCCAAAAACACCATCGCAGTGTTTTGAACACCCGTGGATTCTAAGGGGAACCCATGACCACGAGGCGTCAGGCTCCGGTAAGGCAGCATTCATCAGCCTCTCATTCGACGAGGAGTAGTTTTAGCGCGGTTTAGCTCTAATCTAGGAGCAGTATTGTATGAGTAAGGGACGTGGAGTATCTGTTCCGAGCTGAAATGCTCCATGATGAGCGGTAAAATAAAAAAAAGTAAAAAAAGATTGGTTTGGCACCGGGATGTTCATGATTGATACTTTATGTTAGGAAGACTGATCTATGCCATGCTTACAAGATTAAGTGTTTAGACATAATGTTCTTTAGCATTTTCTATTTTTCAAAGACAGTGATTGTTTTATAGCATTCTTGCATATTATCATTTTGAATCAAACTAATAGATTTGTGCCTTAGATCAGTCGCTTCCCAATATTCATATCGCAAATGATTACATAATTAAGAACATATTAGGTAGCATTTCACATAAAAAAAAATTATTTTTCTCATTTAAATACTCGAGCACGAGCAGGAATTAGCTTGGGGATGCTGATACATCTCCAATGTATCTATACTTTTTGATTATTTCATGCTATTATATTATCACTTAGAGTGCAACGCCAGTTCCTATTTTCTGCATATTTTTTGTTTTCCAGGAAATCCATACCGATAGAAGTCCAAACACGAAGAAAGTTTTTGACGATTTTTTCTAGACAAAAAAGGCATTGGAACCTTCGGGAGAGGACTACAAGACCCACGAGGTGGCCACGAGGCAAGGGTACACGCCCTCGGGGTTACGGCGCGCCATCATGGCTTGTGGGCCCCTTGTGACTCCGTTTGCCCTAATTATTGGCCTATGCCTTGTATGATCATCATAACTATGTGCTATTCTGTCAATTGCCTAACAGTAATTTCTTTACCCACCGATGCTATTTATGAGAGAGAGATGCTTCTAGTGAAGCTATGCCCCCGAGTCCATTCACCTTTATCATCAAACAAATATTATAATTCCCTTGTTGTTTTATTTTACTTTTGTTTTTGACCTTTATTATTATATCTACCACTACCAGATTTGATACTTGCAACCGGCACGAACAAGGAGAGTGATGCCCCCTTGCCTTTGTTGGGTGCAAGCATTTAGTTTTTGTGTGGGCAGGTATTGTGTTTTGTCTCCTTCTGGTTCGATAAACCTTGATTCTTAACTGAGGGAAATACTATCTTCTACTATACTACATCATCATTTCTCTTCGGGGAATCCCGACACTATCACAAGTAGCAACAACTTCCGCAGCCTCCAAAACATTATGTAGCGTGTTCCATATGTGTTATGAAGGCTGCCAATTTGGCGACTCTACTAGAGTTTCTCTTGGTTGCACCTTGCAGGCGAGTGCACGCTCAAAAGGAAAGGCGACGGGAAGGGCCTAGGAAATCATTAGGGGTGAAGAAATCGGTGTAGGTAAGTGGCAAAAAAGCAACATATAGTAATAGAAACAAAAAAAATGAGGAGGATGTGGGTTATCAAATTGGAAAAAAATCAGTGCGGGTAAGGAGGCTGTGTAAAAAAAGTAATAGAACAGTTTATTACCGCATTTGTAAATTCCATTAAATAAAAAATTCACATTAGGCTTTACTTCTTGGTATCTGACCCCCCTCCCCCAATGGGGGTGGGATTAGCC
>NC_041385.1:857482595-857489001 GCF_002162155.2 Triticum dicoccoides | reverse complement strand
CCCCATAATGTAAATTTGTAACATTTTTTGTTTTTAATATATATGCAGTAGGAGCATTTCTTGTTGTCTAACCGGTCAAAAAAAGTAAGAGAAACCAAAAATGATGATATGGCACTGTAATTATGGAAAGAGGAAGTTGTTGTATGTTGGTGGAGATAAGGTTCTTGGCCTGTTTCCTTATGAAGAGTAATTGGTGCCCTGATCCTTTGTGGCTAATCTCCCTACTATTTTTCTATTCTTCCCTTCTCTCCACAAGCGATAGCTACGGGTAACAAACCATGTTGTCTTTCCTTGGGAACTTTTTTGTTTTCACTGGAACGACATATCCTTTCAATTGTTGCCTTATATATCAAAGTGTTGCCATGGTGAAACCGTTAACCCAATCCCGTGTAAGTTGCGCTAGTGAAAATTTCAACAACCGGAAGTTCCTCGAGAAATAGGAAAATAACCCATTTCGTCCACTGCCCACCCCTAAATTAACTAAGATGCAATTATTTTTAAATACGACATGAAGAGACAATGCATTGAAGTGGTTGTCTCTAAAAAGGGTTGCTTCCAAGGACGACGCGTTAAGAGATAATGCATTGGGAGTGCTGTAATACATATTCAATAACATTTACAATAACAAATACATATGATGAAAGTATAATCAATGATGAATCCAATAGTATTGGTTCGGTATTGTATATGTCAATGATTATTTTATATACTTGATCGAAATTTATAAAGTTTGATTTTAGGCAAAATAATACGCAGAGTAAAAAAGAAGAGAGTAATAGTAAAGAATACAATTGATGGGCGCGAAAAATCTACCGGTGGTCAATTTTACTAGTACTTTCTCCGTTCAATCATTCTTACAGTGGCTTTGTCAAATATTTTTAGTTGTGGTTATATAATACTACTTTATTTCTGATTGGTAGTTGTATATAATATATAAAGGGAAGAAAAAGTAAACCTATCGACTGTTCTATTAGCTCAGCTGGTTAGAGCGTCGTGCTAATAACCCGAAGGGCCATCATTCTTTTCTTTTTCGTTCTGTTTCTGCTTTTTTTTACACATTGAAAAAAATAAAATTAAAACTTAAATGGCTTCGCCCGGGTTCCGAACCGGAGACCTTCAGTGTGTTAGACTGACGTGATAACCAACTACACCACGAAACCTTTGTGAGCATTTAAATATTTTGATTTTGAAGATATATACGACCAGTCTAGGTTTAAATAATAACAGCCTGATACTAATTTTCTGTCACACAGACATATGAACTAATCTTCAAAAAAGCCCACACATATGGGCACGCAGAGAAGACAAATACCCACATTCCGCCATCCACAGCCAACAAATTTATTGAGATAGTAGCATCAATACAATGCGCGATTCCCAAGTTCAGGGATCGTCAGATTGCAGTGAGTTGTCCACGCGAATGTACAAACATAGGGTGATGAATATTATTTTGAGCTTCGTAAACAACTGAAGTTTTTGATCGTTCAGGAGCTATACTTTATTTCTGATTGCATAAGATAGCAACCTACTGAAAATTTTCAAAATAATTCATTCGCACTTCATGCAATCTCTTAAAAATTATAACCAAACATCCCGCAGCAACCTGCGGGGTTTCACCGCATAAATATAAATCTTGAGCACCCCGGTGTCAAACCAGGCAATTGGATCGTACTTCTAACGCGCTTTAGCATTTTCTAACCAATGCAATACATGAGCGTGAGAAATGGATAGAGCACTATATGTGGAATAGAATGTGGTGGCACTACTGCAGGATGCTGATAACCCGACACATGAATCAGAGACCCCTTGACCAAACTGTTGAAGGAAATATGCCCTAGAGGCAATAATAAAATTGTTATCTTATATTTCCTTATATCATGATAAATGTTTGTTATTCATACTAGAACTGTATTAACCGGAAACTTGATACATGTTTGAATACATAGACAAGTCACTGTGTCCCTAGTATGCCTCTACTACTTGACTAGCTCGTTAATCAAAGATGGTTAAGTTTCCTAGCCATAGACATGTGTTGTCATTTGATGAACGGGATCACATCATTAGGAGAGTGATGTGATGGACAAGACCCATCCGTTATCTTACCATAATAATCGTTCAGTTTTATTGCTACTGCTTTCTTCATGTCAAATACATATTCCTCCGACTGCTTTCGGTCATGTCTACATAGTTTTCAAACACGTAGGGTCCGCACGCTTAACGTTCGATGACGATATGTATTATATGAGTTATGTGTTTTGGCCGAGGAGGGAAGCACCCACCAGGGCATGTCTGGGCCTCCTGGCACGCCCAGGTGGGTTGTGCCCACCCAGTGTCCCCCTCTCATAATTATTTGCTCCAATATTTATTAAATATTCTATAAAATTCCTCGGGAAGTTTAAGCTCATTTGAAGTTGTGCAGAATAGGTAGCTTGTCGTAGCTTTTTCAGGTCCAGATTTCCAGCTTCTGGAATTCTCCCCCTTGGTGCATACCTTGCATATTATGAGAGAAAAGGCATTAGAATTACTCCAAAAAGCATTATTATACAATAAAACAACATAAATAACACTAGGAAAACATGATGCAAAATGGACGTATCAGCCCTCAAGGGGCTGGTGCGCCCCCCACAAGGGTGGAGGCCGAATTGGACTAGGGAAAGGGGGTGCCACCCTCCTTTCCTTCTCCTACTCCCTCTCCTTCCCCCCTTTCCCCTCCGAAAAAAGTAAGGGGGGGCCGAATCCTAGTGGGAGTCCTAGTAGGACTCCCCCCCCCCACTTAGGGCGCGCCTAGGCCGGCCTCCTCTTCCTCCCTCCTTTATATACCGGGGGGGGCTAGGAGACACACCAATTGCTCTTAGTCGTGTGTGGTGCCCCTCCATAGTTTACGCCTCCGGTAATATTCTCGGAGTGCTTAGTCGAAGCCCTGCATGGATCACATCACCATCAGCATCACCACGCCGTCGTGCTGACGGAACTCATCTACTCCTTCAACCCTCTGCTGGATCGAGAGCTCGAGGGACGTCATCACGCTGAATGTGTGCAGAACTCGGAGGTGTCGTACGTTCGGTACTCGACCGGTCGGAACGAGAGGACGTTCGACTACATCAACCGTGTTGAGCAAACGCTTTCGCTTTAGGTCTACGAGGGTACGTGGACACACTCTCCCCCTCTCGTTGCTATGCATCTCCTAGATAGATCTTGCGTCAGCGTAGGTTTTTTTTGAAATTGCATGCTACGTTTCCCAAAAACTGTGTGTGATGCATTAATCGCAAATGGTGTTGTAATAGAGTTGTCACTCATAAGACAAACTGTGTGTGATGGCGGAGACATCAAGCACGATTCGGATTAGAGTTGCATGTGGGATACACGGCATACAATTGATCCATATGAAATGTTTGCGAGGAGCCAAAAAACAAAAACGGTCAGCCATATGAAGGTGTGTGCGATAAATGGCATACAGTTCACTCGAATAAACTGTTTTCGATTAGGAAACACAACAGAAACGGTCGGCCAGATCAAAGCGTGCGCGATAGATGACATACAGTTCACGAGAACAACACAAACGGTCCGCCGATCAACGCACATGTTGCCAAGGTCGCTGATAACCCACAAGTGTAGGGGATCGCACCAGCTTTCGAGGGTAGAGTATTCAACCCAAATTTATTGACTCGACACAAGGGGAGCCAAAGATTATTCTTGAGTATTAGTAGTTGAGTGGTCAATTCAACCACACTTGGATAACTTAGTATCTGCAGCAAGGTATTTAGTAGCAAAGTAGTATGATAGTAATGGTAACAGTGGTAAAGGCAAAGATAACAAAAAGTAATATTTTTGGGGTTTTGTAGTGCTTGTAACAATAGCAATAGAAAAGTAAATAAGCGAAGCACAACATATGAAAATCTCGTAGGCAATGGATCAGTGATGGATAATTATGGCGGATGCGATTCCTCATGTAATAGCTATAACATAGGGTGACACAGAACTAGCTCCAATTCATCAATGTAATGTAGGCATGTATTCCGAATATAGTCATACGTGCTTATGGAAAAGAACGTGCATGACATCTTTTGTCCTACCCTCCCGTGGCAGCGGGGTCCTAGCGGAAACTAAGGGATATTAAGGCCTCCTTTTAATAGAGAACCGGACCAAAGCATTAACACATAGTGAATACATGAACTCCTCAAACTACGGTCATCACCGAGAAGTATCCCGATTATTGTCACTTCGGGGTTGTCGGATCATAACACATAATAGGTGACTATAGACTTGCAAGATAGGATCAAGAACACACATATATTCATGAAAACATAATAGGTTCAGATCTGAAATCATGGCACTCGGCCCCTAGTGACAAGCATTAAGCATAGCAAAGTCATAGCAATATCAATCTTAGAACATAGTGGATACTAGGGATCAAACCCTAACAAAACTAACTTGATTACATGGTAAATCTCATCCAACCCATCACCGTCCAGCAAGCCTACGATGGAATTGCTCACGCACGGCGGTGAGCATCATGAAATTGGTGATGGAGGATGGTTGATGATGACGATGGCGACGAATCCCCCTCTCCGGAGCCCTGAACGGACTCCAGATCAGCCCTGCCCGGAGAGATTAGGGCTTGGCGGCGGCTTCGTATCGTAAAACATGATGAAACTTCCTCTCTGATTTTTTTCTCCACGAGACGAGATATATGGAGTTGGAGTTGAGGTCGGCGGAGCTGCAGGGGGCCCACGAGGCAGGGGGCGCGCCCCCCACCCTCATGGACAGGGTGTGGGCCCCCTGGTCTTCATCTTTTGCAAGCATTTTTTATATTTTCTGAAACTTGTCTCCGAGGATTTTCATGTCATTCCGAGAGCTTTTGTTTTCTACACATGAAACAACATCTTGGTAATTCTGCTAAAAACAACATCAGTCCGAGTTAGTTCCATTCAAATCATGCAAGTTCAAGTCCAAAACAAGGGCAAAAGTGTTTGGAAAAGTAGATACGTTGGAGACGTATCAACTCCCCCAAGCTTAAACCTTTGCTTGTCCTCAAGCAATTCAGTTGATAAACTGAAAGTGATAAAGAAAAACTTTTACAAACTCTATTTGCTCTTGTTGTTGTAAACATGTAAAGCCAACATTCAAGTTTCAACATATATTATGAACTAACCATACTCACAATAACACCTCGGTCTCACAATTACTCATATCAATGTCATAATCAGCTAGCGAGCGATAATAAACAAGTTTCACTGGACGTCCTCTCGTTTTCTCCCCTAACATGGCTGGGGCAAAATTTCCCCTCCAGACTTCATCGGCAAGACTATGGACTCACCTCCCTCTATCTGCCTCTCCAGTGGTCGGTGACGGCGAGGAAAATCCTGGACGCCTCTGCCCCGGTTAGTAGTTTAGGTTAGGGTTTTTTAGGCCTCGTAGGTGCAAGCATGCAGGAACGGATGATGAATGAATTATCTACTGTGGTTTTCATTTTGCAAAAATAATTAAAATTGGCGGCCGCTACAGATCATGTGGCTGATTTTATCCTATTTTACACTAACAGAATTTACCCAATTGCCGACGGCCAAATCTATGCCGACGGCCCCCGTTGGCATAGATGGATGTATCCCGACGGCCCAGGTCAGGCCGTTGGCGTAGAAAAGCCGTCGGCATACACCAACCTATGCCGACGCGGGCCGTCGGCATAGATCTGCCGTCGGCATCCCAGTCAATATGCCTACGACGGCCGTCGGCATAGAGGCCGTCGTCGGCGTATCTGTGGGCCCGGCTACCCGGGCGGTGACATCCTTTGACGGCATGAAGCCTAAGCCGACGGGGCCTAACGGTGGCCGTCGGCATAGCTATGCCGACAGCAAGGCCGTCGGCATAGCTATGCCGACGTCATCGATCCGCGTGATCCGCCACGTCAATGATCCGAAACGCTCACCGGTCCGTGGGGTGGCATATCTATGCCGACAGCCTTGCCGTCGGCATAGGTCTGGCCCATGGACGGTGCTACATCATCAATCCATGCCATACGCCACGTCATTGATCCAGGGCTCTACCCTTCCGTGGTTGTAGCTATGCTAACGGTACCTTGGGGGTAGCAATGCCGCCAGGTGTTGCGGTGGGCCCTCCTACGGTTGTGGAAGCGTGGTGGCAGGCGCAGGCACCCGACACGCGGCTCCGGCGTGTGCCCCTCCCCTCACGGGCGTCGCTGCCGCCGTGTCCTGGAGGGGGGAAATGGCAACGTCGGGCCGACACGGAGGGAATATTGGGGTGGGTTGGGCCGGGACTATGTTGGGGGTGTAGCTATGGGCTGGGCTATGACAACCAGGTGAAAAGGTCCACCGGTCAAACCCCGTCCGGCGAAAGTCAAAGGGATAGACCCGACGGTCGTCTGTGTCAGGGTTAGACGGGACGGTGT
>NC_041385.1:857481027-857482107 GCF_002162155.2 Triticum dicoccoides | reverse complement strand
CCCCCTCACGGGCATCACTGCCACCGTGTCACGGAGGGGGAAACGGCCACGTCGAGCCGACACGGATGGAATCTTGGGCTGGGTTGGGCTGGGACGGTGTTGGTGGGTCTAGCTATGGGCTGGGCTATGACAACCAGGTGAAAATGTCCACCGGTCAAACCCCGTCTGGCGAAAGTCAAAGGGCTAGACCCTACGGTCGTATGTGTCAGGGTTAGACGGGACGGGGTACCTGGGGCTAGCAATGCCGCCAGGTGTTGCGGTGGGCCCTCCTACGATTCTGGACGCATGGTGGCAGGCGTAGGCACCCGACACGCTGCTCCAGGGAGTGCCCCCCTCACGGGCGTCGCTGCCGCTGTGTGCCGGCAGCGGTGCCGTCTGTGAGGGGGGGCACACCCCGGAGACGAGTGCCGGGTGTTTGTAACTGCCACAACACCTCCAAACTTGTGAGAGGCCGTCTACGAAAGATTTGGCGGCATGCGAGCCCCCTGAGGTCGCCGGCCACAATCATAGACACGCGGAGAGCAATCCGCGTAGAGGGAAGTGTTCAGATACTTCTACATCACCAAAAATTATGAAAAATTACCATCCGTCCTACAGCACATGTGCCGATGTCATGTAAAAAACTCATGATCTTATCGCGCTCCGAGTATTCAATAATATTCACGCCGCATCATTACCGCCGAACGTCTACTACCGTGTCATCGCCGTCCGTGAGGGGGGCCACACCCCGGAGACGCGTGCCGCCTCTTCGGACATGCCACCACACCGTACGGCATGTATGAGGTCCCGGTGCGACGCTCCGGTGACATTGGTACCCCCTAGGGCCCCCGTCCCGCCTAACCCTGTAGCGTTTGACCACATGATCTGGCCCTTTGACTTTGCATGGACGGGCTTTGACCAATGGACCTCTCCACCCGGTTGTGTTAGGTCAGCACGTAGGAACACTTTGGAGGAACATCCGGGCTAGACCCATAGCAAGATCCCCTCCGTGTAGACTCGACGCATTCGTTTCCCCCTCCAAGTGCCGGCGGCGGCCGCGTCCATGAGGGGGGGGGACACCCCGGAGATGCGTGCCGCATC
>NC_041385.1:857459555-857480057 GCF_002162155.2 Triticum dicoccoides | reverse complement strand
GGCCCCGAAACCTGCGTCCCCGCGGTTTTTTACCCTATTAGGGGACGGGGATGGGCGTCTTTTCATCCCCGCGGGGCTATCGTTGGGCACATTATACAACCCGACACATTCATGGGTTTGCACCTGTCTAGGTAGTCCCCGAACCCGAAACCCGGCAAACCCGGCAAAATACATTTTTTTAACCAAGTAGTGCTCCGGTGCGGCCCAACCCAAAACTACCGAGCCTGAGAGCGACCGAGCCCCCCCACCCCGCAGTGTCGAAGGCCAAACCAACCCCTCGCTGGGGTGGCCAATCGCTTGCTCCTTTCCCCCTCGATCTAACCCTAAACCTAGGACCCCAGCCGCCGCCTGGCTCGATCCCAGCTTGCAAGATCTGCCAACCACGATCTGCATCGGTGAGCCCCCTCCCTCCACGTCTTCTCCACCACCGCCGGTCTGATCTGGAGAAAGGGCGTCGCCACCGGTGACAAACCCCATGGTGGCCTCTTCCTGTCCCAAGTCTGGTGAAAGGGAGCCGCCGCCGGTGCCGCCGGCGAAGTCTGTAGCCACTCGCCACCTTCCTCTCTCTACTACAACTACGCGCAGCGGTGGTGGAAGGGCAGCAGGTCATGGCCTTCGTGGAAGAGGAGGCAGAGGGCTTTCAAATCCGATTCCCGAGCCTGTTGGGGAACGTAGCAGAAATTCAAAATTTTCTACGCATCACCAAGATCTATCTATGGAGAGACTAGCAATGAGAGAGAGGGGAGTGCATCTACATACCCTTGTAGATCGCTAAGCAGAAGCATTGCAAGAACGTGGATGAGGTAGTCGTACTCGTGGCGATTCAGATCGCGGTCGATTCTGATCTAAACGCCGAACAATGGCGCCTCCGCGTTCAACACACGTGCAGCCCGGTGACATCTCCCATGCCTTGATCCAGCAAGGAGAGAGGGAGAGGTTGGGGAAGACTCCGTCCAGCAGCAGCACCACGGCGTGGTGGTGGTGGAGGAGTGCGGTACTCCATCAGGGCTTCGCCAAGCACTACGAGAGATGAGGAGGGAGAGAGGTAGGGCTGTGCCTTGGGAGAGAGAGACTCATGTGTTGGGCAACCCCAAAACCTCCACTATATATAGGGGGAAGGGAGAGGGGGAGGCGCCCTAGGATCTCCCCTTTGGGTGACTTGGCCCCCAAGCCAGGAGGTGGGAACCCTAGATGGGGCGCCCCAAACCCCCTGGTCTCGTGGGAATAGCTGAGGGGGGCGCACAACCCCTTAGTGGGCTGGTTTTCCCCCTCACCTTGGCCCATGAAGCCCCCCAACACTTGTCGGGGCTCCCGAAACACCTTTCGGTCATGCTGGTCATCACCCGGTACCTCCGGAACACTTCCGGACTCCAAAACCCTTCGTCAAATATATCAATCTTCACCTCCGGACCATTCCGGGACTCCTCGTGACGTCCGGGATCTCATCCGGGACTCCGAACAACATTCGGTAACCGTGTACATACCTTCCCTATAACCCTAGCGTCATCGAACCTTAAGTGTGTAGACCCTACAGGTTCGGGAACCATGCAGACATGACCGAGACAACTCTCCGGCCAATAACCAACAGCGGGATCTGGATACCCATGTTGGCTCCCACATGTTCCACGATGATCTCATCGGATGAACCACGATGTCAAGGATTCAATCAATCTTGTATACAATTCCCTTTGTCTACCGGTATAGTACTTGCCCGAGATTCGATCATCGGTATGCCGATACCTTGTTCAATCTCGTTACAGGCAAGTCTCTTTACTCGTCCGTAACACATCATCCCGTGATCAACTCCTTGATCACATTATGCACATTATGATGATGTCCTACCGAGTGGGCCTAGAGATACCTCTCCGTCACACGGAGTGACAAATCCCAATCTCGATTCGTGCCAACCCAACAGACACTTTCGGAGATACCCATAGTGCACCTTTATAGCCACCCAGTTACGTTGTGACGTTTGGTACACCCAAAGCATTCGTACGGTATCCGGGAGTTGCACAATCTCATGGTCTAAGGAAAAGATACTTGATATTTAGAAAAGCTTTAGCATACGAACTACACGATCTTGTGCTAGGCTTAGGATTGGGTCTTGTCCATCACATCATTCTCCTAATGATGTGATCCCGTTATCAATGACATCCAATGTCCATGGTCAGGAAACCATGACCATCTGTTGATCAACGAGCTAGTCAACTAGAGGCTCACTAGGGACATGTTGTGGTCTATGTATTCACACATGTATTGCGGTTTCCGGTCAATACAATTATATCATGAATAATAGACAATTATCATGAACAAGGAAATACAATAATAACCATTTTATTATTGCCTCTAGGGCATATTTCCAACAGTCTCCCACTTGCACTAGAGTCAATAATCTAGTCACATCACTATGTGATTGTAATGAATCGACACCCATGGGGTTATTAGTCACATCTCGCTTGTGAGAGAGGTTATTAGTCAACTGATCTGAACCTTTCAGATCCGTGTGTGTTTTGCAAATCTCTATGTCATCTCCTAGATGCAGCTACCACGCCCTATTTGGAACTATTCCAAATAACTGTTCTACTATACGAATCTGGTTTACTACTCAGAATAATCCAGATTAGTGTCAAAGTTTGCATCGGCGTAACCCTTTACGACGAACTCTATTACCACCTCCATAATCGAGAAAATTACTTAGTCCACTAATTACTAAGGATAAGTTTATCTGCTGTCCTGTGATCCATTCCTGGATCACTCTTGTACCCCTTGACTGACTCATGGCAATGCACACTTCTGGTGCGGTACACAGCATAGCATACTATAGAGCCTACGTCTGAAGCATAGGGGACGACCTTCGTCCTTTCTCTCTCTTCTGCCGTGGTCATGTCTTGAGTCTTACTCAATACTCACACCATATAACACAGCCAAGAACTCCTTCTTTGCTAATCTATTTTGAACTCCTTCAAAATCTTGTCACGGTATGTATTCATTTGAAAGTACTATTAAGCGTTTTGATCTATCCTTATAGATCTTGATGCTCAATGTTCAAGTAGCTTAATTCAGGTTTTCCATTGAAAAACACTTTTCAAATAACCCTATATGCTTTCCAAAAATTCTACATCATTTCCGATCAACAATATGTCAACAACATATACTCATCAGAAATGCTATAGTGCTCCCACTCACTTCTTTGGAAATACAAGTTTCTCAGAAACTTTGTATAAACCCAAAATCTTTGATCATCTCATCAAAGCGTATATTCCAACTCCGAGATGCTTACTCCCGTCCCTAGAAGGATTGCTGGAGCTTTGCACACTTGTTAGCATCTTTCAGGATTGACAAAACCTTCTGGTTGTATCACATACAACCTTTCCTCAAGAATATCGTCGAGGAAACAATGTTTTGACACCCTATCTGCAAGATTTCATAAATCATGCAGTAATTGCTAATATAATTCCAACAGACTCTTAGCATCGCTATGAATGAGAAAGTCTCATCGCAGTCAACTCCTTGAACTTGTCATAAAACATCTTAACGACAAGTCGAGCTTTATTAATGGTGATACTTACCATCATTGTCCATCTTTATTTTAAAATCCATCTGTACCCAACAGCCTTACGACCATCAAGTAGTTCTTCCAAAGTCTATACTTTGTTTTCATACATGGATCCTCTCCTGGAGTTTATGGCCTCGAGCCATTCGTCGGAATCCGGGCCCACCATCGCTTCTTCATAGCTCATAGGTTCATTGTTGTCTAGCAACATGACCTTCAAGACAGGATTACGTACCACTATGAAGTAGTATGTATCCTTGTCAACCTACGAGGTTTGGTAGTGACTTGATCCAAAGTTTCATGATCAATATCATCAGCTTCCACTTCAATTGGTGTAGGCGCCACAGGAACAACTTCTTGTGCCCTGCTACACACTAGTTGAAGTGATGGTTCAATAACCTCATCAAGTCTCCACCATCCTCCCACTCAATTCTTTCGAGAGAAACTTTTCCTCGAGAAAGGACCCGTTTCTAGAAACAATCACTTTTGCTACCGGATATGAAATAGGAGGTATACCCAACTGTTTTTGGGTGTCCTATGAAGATGTATTTATCCGCTTTGGGTTCGAGCTTATCTAGCTGAAACCTTTTCACATAACCGTCGTAGCCCCAAACTTTTAAGAAACGACAACTTAGGTTTCTCTAAACCATAGTTCATATGATGTCATCTCAACGGAATTACGTGGTGCCCTATTTAAAGTGAATGTGGTTGTCTCTAATGCTTGACTCATAAACGATAGTGGTAATTCGATAAGAGACATTGAGGGAGTTCCGGACTAGGGGGTGTCCGGATAGCCGAACTATCATCATCGACCGGACTCCAAGACTATGAAGATACAAGATTGAAGACTTCGTCCCGTGTCCGGATGGGACTTTCCTTGGCGTGGAAGGCAAGCTTGGTGATATGGATATGTAGATCTCCTACCATTGTATCCTACTCTGTGTAACCCTAGTCCTCTCCAGTGTCTATATAAACCGGATGGCTTTAGTCTATAGGACGAACAACAATCATACCATAGGCTAGCTTCTAGGGTTTAGCCTCCTTGATCTCGTGGTAGATCTACTCTTGTAACCCACATCATCAATATTACTCAAGCAGGACGTAGGGTTTTACCTCCATCAAGAGGGCCCGAACCTGGGTAAAAACATCGTGTCCCTCGTCTCCTGTTACCATCCGCCTAGACACACAGTTCGGGACCCCCCTACCCGAGATCCGCCGGTTTTGACACCGACATTGGTGCTTTCATTGAGAGTTCCTCTGTGTCGTCACCGATAGGCTCGATGGCTTCTTCGATCATCATCAACGACGCCGTCCAGGGTGAGACCTTCCTCCCCGGATAGATCTTCGTATTTTGCGGCTTTGCACTGCGGGCCAATTCGCTTGGCCATCTAGAGCAGATCGAAAGTTACGCCCCGGGCCGTCAGGTCAGATTTCGAAGTTTGGACTTCACGGCTGACATCCGCGGGGACTTGATCTTCGACGGATTCGAGCCACAGCCGAGCGTGCCGCACTGTCACGTCGGGCATGATTTAGCTCTGCTGCCGGACAGTACCCTGGAGGCCGCACTCGAAACCACTCCGATCTTCAATTCGGAGCCAGCTCCGCAGATCAAGGATGGATGCCTAGACACCGCCTCGGGGGCTGCAACCTCTACGGCGATAGAGCCGAACACTGACTTCGTCCCTCATAAAGCTCGTGACTCCAAGGTGCCGGACTCCTTGCCGGACTCCGGACCTCCCGCGCCCCCTCCAGTCGAATCCGATTGGGCGCCGATCATGGAGTTCACCGCGGCGGACATCTTTCAACACTCACCTTTTGGCGACATCTTGAGTTCGCTAAAGTACCTCTCGTTATCAGGAGAGGCCTGGACGGACTGCGGCCCGGACGGTTGGGATGCGGACGACGAAGAAATTCAGAGCCCACCCACCACCCACTTGGTAGCCATTGTCGACGATCTAACCGACATGCTAGATTACGACTCTGAGAACATCGACGGTATGGACGACGATGCCGGAAACGACCAAGAACCAGCGCCCACCGGGCACTGGAAAGCCACCTCTTCATACGACATATACATGGTGGATATCCCAAAGGATGGGAACGGCGAAGGAATAGCGGAGGATGACCCCTCCAAGAAACAGCCCAAGCGCCGGCGTCAGCGGCGCCGCTCTAAATCCCGCCATAGCAAGAATGAGGATTCCGGCACCAGAGACAATAATACACCGGATAGCGCCGAAGACAACCTCAACAAGTTCGTCGCCACTGCAAACTTGGAGGCCAAGGCAGGAATCGGACAGTACATTGTGCGCCCAAGACAACCTCAACAAGTTCGTCACCACTGCAAACTTGGAGGCCACTGCAAACAGATTCCGGCACCGGATAGCGCCGAATAAAACTTCAAACTTCAAAATTCGTGTACCTTGTCCGACATCCCTGCGCCTTCTCCATAACAGGCTCGTCGCCACTGCAAGAAGTTTGAAGAAGCAAAAGCGGAAGCTCAAAACAGCGGAAGACACACTCAGAATGAGATGGAGCAAAGTACTCAACACCGCAGATAAATATGGCACTAGTCACCAGACAAAGAGCTACCCGAAGCGCAAGCCGTTGCCCGAATTTGACGAGGAGGCCTTCGAGCCCCCACAGTCAAAAAATAAAGGGGCCGCCTAGCCGGATAGACGACCAGATGACAGGCCAAGAGCAACACGGGGCGCCACACACAAGCCAGCACATGATCAGCATAAAGATCTTCAGAAAAAAGGATAACCCGGCCAGGTCTATCTACGGGCCAAAAAAGAAGACTCCAGGAAGTAACACAACCAGCCGAGCATTTAAAGACAACTACACACCCAAATACAGGGGCGCCGCACACCCACTATATTTTACCGACGAGGTACTGGATCATGGATTTCCAGCGGGATTCAAACCCATAAACATAGAGGCATACGACGGAACAATAGACCCCGGAGTCTGGATTGAGGATTATATCCTACACATACACATGGCAAGAGGAGACGATCTCCATGCCATAAAATACCTTCCCCTCAAGCTCAAAGGGCCGGCCCGGCATTGGCTTAAAAGCCTCATAGAAAATACGATTGGGAGTTGGGAAGAGCTTGAGGATGCATTTCGAGCAAATTTTCAGGGGACTTATGTCCGGCCTCCGGATGCAGATGATTTAAGTCACATAACTCAACAGCCCGGAGAATCAGCTCGCAAATTCTGGAACAGGTTCCTCACTAAAAAGAACCAAATAGTCGACTGTCCGGACGCTGAAGCCTTAGCAGCCTTCAAACACAACGTCCGAGACGAATGGCTCGCCAGACACCTCGGCCAGGAAAAACCAAGAACAATGGCCGCACTAACAAGTCTCATGACCCGCTTTTGCGCGGGGGAAGACAGTTGGTTGGCTAGATGCAGCACCAGCGACCCGAGTACATCCGAAATCAGGGATGGAAATGGGAAATCACGACGCAAAAAAGATCGGCGCCGGAATAAGGAGAATGGCCCAAATAGTACGGCGGTCAACGCCAGATACAAAAGCTCTCGGCCGAACAACAAAACACTGCCCTTAAAGGATAACAGTGACGAGCTATCCAACCTCAACAAGATTTTGGATAGATTGTGTCAAATACACGGTACCTCCGGGAAGCCTGCAAACCATACCCACAGAGATTGTTGGGTCTTCAAGCAGTCCGGCCGACTTAACGCCGAACAGAAAGGGCTCGACACACCAAGTGAAAGTGACGAAACCCAAAAGTAGCGCTCCGGAAACCAAAAAACTTTCCCATTAGAAGTCAAAACAGTGAACTCACTTCACGTGATAACACGCAGCGCGGCCCCTGCTATACCAGGACACCGTCCGCAGACTGGGGATAGAACCCACCAAAATTCGCTATAGCAAGCACTTCCTTCAAAGGAGTGACGCCATGCCTTTTTAGCCAATTTTACAGGCTCTGTACCACTAGGGGTCGTGTTCGGTTCATCCGACAACCCCTGTCGCGAAAAGCTCACCCTCCATCGCCCCATTTAGCAGTAGCCCTTAAGCACTACTGGGTGTGTAGCTTTCGCCCGCTTTAATGCAACACCACATTACGCGTCTCTTACGCTTAAAAATGCCCGGTCCACGTGGCATATTCTTAAAACTCCAGGTGTCTCTCGACCACAGAGAATGTGCGGCTGCCTAGACAGCCACACATTATTCCGACCTTGCAGGTCAAAGCCCCTAAAAACAGGTCATTTAGACCTCGGACATGGTTAGACGAGTCCGGCGTAACTTAACAAGGGGCTTCCCAGCCGCATACCCCTTTTTTTAGGGGGCCGCGCGCATAAATGATGAAAGCCAATAAAGCTCAACTTTCTTCATCTTCCAAATTATACTTTATTTTGATACACTTTTTGCACGATATTTCTTAGAAACTAAGTCCTTCTCTTTTACAGATGAAGCACGTGCTACACCCGTCCAGGATACAGCACAACGGAGACACAGGCGCAGACGTGCAGTAGGGACCCGTTGCAAGAATTCTTTTTCAGATTAAGACCCTGCGTAAACCTTTCTCACTGTCTCTTGTTGATACACATCCCCCAGTTTCCTACCAGAGCCGAGGAGGAGGCTGGCGTTTTGGCATCGGCCGCGTCAGAAGTTCCCGCCTGTACCTGGACACTAGGGGCTTAGGGCTTTATTCTGCCCGATATCATAAAGACCGAACACCTCAAGGAGTGTTCGGCGTCTCGAGTTAGGCCTTATATGCATCAACTCCGAATCATGTCTTTGGTCAAATGTTGGGTTTGCCCGGCTCCTGTGTTTTGCTGCCTTACGTTCCGTATCATCGGCTAACGCGGCACCAGGAGAACTACTGCGATTGTGCCCCGGTTCGGCCGGGAGAGCACCTCAGTAGAGAAAGCCGAAAACTGACTGTCATGATATAGCGAGAGACTGGTCAACCACTCGATCGACCATTGGAATGTTTAGAATTCCTCCGCTTTGACGAAGGACCGCTTCCCGGTCAGGCACATACGCGCCCCAAGTTCGGAGAAGCTAGAATTCCTCCGCTTTGACGAAGGACCGCTTCCCGGTCAGGCACATACGCGCCCCAAGTTCGGAGAAGTGCGGTGCCATCAGGGGCTATATCGTAGCCCCACATTCGAGCTCCTATGGCTAAGTGAAAGTGATAAAGCATTATAGTCCAGTTGCCTAGTTTGCTATGCTATCACCTCCTTAAAAGGACCAAGACATTGGATTAAGTGTGAAAAAGCGTTTTTCTTTTTGCAAACACCCCCGCACCATGTGCGTGAGTCTGAAGCCAAAGACTGCCATCTTTCAGATTATACATACGTATACGGCCGCACAGGAGATAGTTCAATACTTGAACACACAAGTATAAAAAGTGATTGCATTATAAACATGATCTTAGAAATCATACATGTCATTCAAACATAACATCTTTCGAGCACTGCGACTCTATTATACGAGCGCCCTGCAGGACTTCCTCAAAGTAATGCTCGGTGGGGAATCGGCTTTTGTCCGAACCCCGGGATGCGACAGCGGTGGCATCCATCTCCGCCCAGTATGTTTTACCACGGGCGAGAGCCATCTGCGCACCTTCTATGCATGCCGACCGCTTCATCGCCTTAATATGCGGCACTGCCCCAAGGAATTGCTGCAACAAGCCAAAATAACTCTTCGGCTTGGGCCTTTTCGGCCACAGATGAGTTACCACATCCGTCATGGCCAGTCCGGACAATCTATTCAGCTCAGCCCACTCAACCAGCCGATCACTCAACGGAAGTGGACGCTCGGGACTATGGAATCGAGACCAGAAAAGCTCTTCCATTTCATGATCCTCCTGGCTTCGAAAGTGCACGACTGCGTCAGCCGCACTCGCTGCCAAGTCCAGATAAAGATCCTCCGCACCGTACAATCGGCCTAGCTGAGCATACTTCGGATCCGTGAACTTCCTACACAGCATAAAGGGCTTTCCAGCCACAATGTCTTTGACCTGACGCAGTTCCTCCTTCATAGCCCGCATCACACTACGGGCATCCTTGGCCTCGGCATCGACCTTCTTCAGGTCCTCTTGCTCCGCTCGGCGTTCTCCTTCAAGAACTTCCAGGCGGTCGGTAGCAACTCTTAATTTCATGGCCATTCCAGCCATCTCCGCCCTGCTTCGGCAGTGAGCAGCCTTCTCGGCTTCTAGCCCTTCCGCTGCCTTCAAGGCAGCCGCCTCGCTTTTTTCTGGCTTGCTCCTTGGCCCGAGCAAGTTCTGCTCGAAGGTCCTCCACAATAGCAGCACCATCTGCATCTAAGCATACAATTTGTAAGGAATGGGTGTCAGCTCCCTTACTAACCAACCGCGGGGCAACCACATACCTTGTGACTCATCAAGTCGTCTATTGACCAGCGAGATGTCCGCATCTGCAGCGTCGAGTTGCTTCTTCAGCTCGGCAAATTCATCAATCCGGCTGGCCACCGAACGTTCCGCCACCTGCATGGGAAAGGTGACAGTTAATAACCGAGATTACGATCCTAGGCACGCTGTCGTTTTCGACAGCATACCAAGTCTCGGGGGCTACTATCTATACAGGGTGCACTTCATGTGCAAAACTGTCAACAGGTATGTCATTTTTTGCGTACCTCAAATCCCGTCAGTAAACTTCCGACGGCCTCATACAACCCGGTTTCAGCGGACGAGATCCTCTCAATCACATCACCCATTAATGTGTGGTGATCTTCTGAGATGGACGCCCTCTTAAGCAAATCCTGCAGCTCCACCAGCCGTACTCCAATGGGCGCCGAACTCTCCGGTCCCGCCGGATTCGGGGAGACCCTCCGCGACGACACCTCAGGGTCGTCCGCCCCGCACGATGGGGCGGCAGATGAAGGCATTTCGCTTTCCATCATCTCCGGACGAAGGTCTCCCGAAGATGAGCTGTGCTTAGATGGGCTGGGATCCGAACTACAAGGTAAAAACTTCGTTACCTTTAGACATTAAGCAGGGGTGTCTGATAATTATAAAATCCCCCTTTTCACTTACGGCTCGTTAGAGGGCTGATTCCTCCGAGGAGACAGTACGGCCGGGGCGCTTTCTGGCGCAGGACCTTCCGGTACAGATTTCTTTCCCCGCTTTGAGGCCTTGGCCTCCGGGTCTTCAGAAGCATTCCTCTTCTCCCCCTGGAAGGAGGGACTCTCGATTCCTCCCTTACTAAACGCCTCCTTGGCAGAGGTGACAGTTTCACCGTGCCCCCCTTCGCCCTCATTCGAAGGTGCAACCTCCAACATTTTGATTAACACGGGATCCTGCGTGGTCTCAGGGAGGGGGCCGGACATCGTATCAGTTTTGCTTACGCTATCCACTCCTGTCCAGGGGTAGCTGGTTAAAAGGCAAGCTCACGATAAATAAATGAATGGTGTGTCTGGACACAGGGCTACTTACTTGAGTATCCGGGCGATTGCAGCTTAGGCGAGCGTCCTCGGTCAATTCCGGATGCGTCTCTTGCGATCCGAAGAACAGTTTATAAATCTCCATGGGAGTCAAACCCATGAAGTGTTGAAGAGCTCGCGGCCCCTCCGGATTAAATTCCCACAGGCGGAGGGGGCGGCGTTTGCAGGGCAGTAGGCGCCGGATCAACATGACCTGCACCACTGCGACCACATTGAGCTTCCTTTCTTGGAGGCCTCGAATCCGGTCCTGCAACAGGGGGACGTCTTTGGGCGGCCCCCAGTGACGCCCCTTGTTGACCCATGACGTCAGCTGCTGTGGAGGGCCCAAGCGAAAGACGGGCGGCGGCTTCTGCTTGCTGCCCCGGGGAGCGGTGATATAAAACCACTCCTATTGCCACAAGCCGAGCTCCTCTTGGAAAGAGCCCTTGGGCCATGGAGCTTCGGCCCTCTGGCTTATAACCGCCCCGCCGCACTCTGCCTGACGCCCCTCAATCATCTTCGGCTCCACATTGAAGGTTTTGAGCCATAAGCCGAAGTGAGGGGTAGTGCGGAGGAAGGCTTCGCAGACGACAATGAATGATGAGATATGGAGGATGGACTCCGGAGCCAGGTCGTGGAATTCCAGCCCATAGTAAAACATGAGCCCCCTCATGAAGGGATCCGTCGGGAAGCCTAAACCCCGAAGGAAGTGAGACATGAACACGACGATCTCGCCAGGCTCGGGAGTTGGGATAACTTGCCCTCGGGCAGGCAGCCTATGCGAAATCTCGTAGGTTAAATACCTGGCATCTCTCAGCTTTAGCACATCCTCCTCCATGACGGAGGAGGGCATCCACCGGCCTCGTAGATCAGGACCGGACATTGTCGAGGATCGAAGGTATCTGAATTCGGAGCCCTGGGTGTTGGAACTCAGGGAGAGGGGCGGATTCGATAGAGGATTGAATAAAAAGAACGGGCCTTGGTCTCATTATAAAGAGGAAGAATACCAAGAGCCGCCCCCGTGACCATTTGGAACCCGCCTTCGATGGAGGGGGCGTGGCAACGGGCGCGGTTGGGTTACCCACGTCCGTATTGATGGGAATCCCGGAATAAGGGGAACACGATCTCTGCTTCGATAAGACGTGCCAAGGAAACCGCCTCGCTAAACGCGCTGAGGTGGAACAATAAAAACAATTCGAGTAAAGGCTTGGAAGTGGTGTGACGTCACGCCACAGAATACGTCAGCAGATTGATCTTGTGTAATATTATTCTCTCTACGGTGGTATGTGGAATTTATTTTTGCAGAGCCGGACACTATCCTGGTGTTCACAATCTTCTATAAATTATTCGGAGGAGGAACCCTCCTTGCAATGCCGAAGACAATATGCGCGCCGGACTCGTCATCATTGAAGCCTGGTTCAGGGGCTACTGAGGGAGTTCCGGACTAGGGGGTGTCCGGATAGCCGAACTATCATCATCGACCGGACTCCAAGACTATGAAGATACAAGATTGAAGACTTTGTCCCGTGTCCGGATGGGACTTTCCTTGGCGTGGAAGGCAAGCTTGGCGATACGTATATGTAGATCTCCTACCATTGTAACCGACTCTGTTTAACCCTAGTCCTCTCCGGTGTCTATATAAACCGGATGGCTTTACTCCATAGGACGAACAACAATCATACCATAGGCTAGCTTCTAGGGTTTAGCCTCCTTGATCCCGTGGTAGATCTACTCTTGTAACCCACATCATGTATATTAATCAAGCAGGACGTAGGGTTTTACCTCCATCAAGAGGGCCCGAACCTGGGTAAAAACATCGTGTCCCTCGTCTCCTGTTACCATCCGCCTAGACGCACAGTTCGGGACCCCCTACCCGAGATCCACCGGTTTTGACACCGACACACATCATGGCATGCACCATATCCAATAGGGTGCAGTTATGATGTTCGGACACACCATCACACTATGGTGTTCCAGGCGGTGTTAGTTGTGAAACAATTTCCACAATGTCTTAATTGTGTACCAAACTCGCAACTCAGATATTCATCTCTATGATCATATGATAGACATTTTATCCTCTTGTCACGAAGATCTTCAACTTCACTCTGAAATTACTTGAACCTTCCAATAATTCAGACTTGTGTTTCATCAAGTAAATATACTCAGCATCTACTCAAATCATCTTTGAAGTAAGAACATAATGATATCCACTGCGTGCCTCAACACTCATTGGACTGCACACATCAAAATGTATTACTTCCAACAAGTTGCTTTCTTGTTCCATCTTACTGAAAACGAGGCTTTTCAGTCATCTTGCCCATGTGGTATGATTTGCATGTCTCAAGTGATTCAAAATCAAGTGAGTCCAAACGATCCATCTGCATGGAGTTTCTCCATGCGTACATACCAATAGACATGGTTCGCATGTCTCAAACTTTTCAAAAATGAGTGAGTCCAAAGATCCATCAACATGGAGCTTCTTCATGCGTTTTATACCAATATGACTTACATGGCAGTGCCACAAGCAGGTGGTACTATCATTACTATCTTATATCTTTTGGCATGAACATGTGTATCACTACGATTGAGATTCAATAAACCATTCATTTTAGGTGTAAGACCATTGAAGGCATTATTCAAATAAACAGAGTAACTATTATTCTCCTTAAATGAATGACCGTATTGCGATAGACATAATCCAATCATGTCTATGCTCAACGCAAACACCAAATAACAATTATTTAGGTTTATCACCAATCTCGATGGTAGAGGGAGTATGCGATGCTTGATCTCATCAAGCTTGGAAACACTTCCACCACATATCGTCATCTCACCTTCAGCTAGTCTCCGTTTATTCCACAGCTTTTATTTCGAGTTACCAACACTTAGCAACCGAACCGGTATCTAATACCCTGGTGCTACTATGAGTACAAGTAAAGTACACATTTATTATAATGTATATCCAATATACTTCTGTCAACCCTGCCAGCCTTCTCATATACCAAGTATCTAGGGTAGTTATGCTTCAGTGACCGTTCCCTCATTACAGAAGCACTTAGTCTCGGGTTTGGGTTCAACCTTGGGTTTCTTCACTAGAGAAACAACCAATTTTCCATTTCATGAAGTATCCCTCCTTGCCCTTGCCCTTCTTGAAACTAGTGGTTTCACTAACCATCAACAATTGATGCTCCTTCTTGATTTCTACTTTTGCGGTGTCAAACATCGCGAATATTTCAAGGATCATCATATCTATCCCTGATATGTTATAGTTCATCACGAAGCTCTAGTAGCTTGGTGGCAATGTCTTTGGAGAAACATCACCATCTCATCTGGAAGATTAACTCCCACTCGATTCAAGTGATTGTTGTACCCAGACAATCTGAGTACAAGCTCAACGATTGAGCTTTTCTCCCTTAGTTTGTAGGCTAAGAAGCTCGTCGGAGGTCTTATACCTCTTTAGGTGGGCATGAGCCTGAAATCCCAATTTCAGTCCTTGGAACATCTCATATGTTCCGCGATGTTTCTAAAACGTCTTTAGCGCCTCAATTCTAAACCGTTTAACATTATTGAACTATCACGTAGTCATCAAAACATGTTATGTTAGATGTTCGCAACATCCGCAAATGACGTTCGAGGTTTAGCACACCGAGCGGTGCATTAAGGACATAAGCCTTCTACGCAGCAATGAGGACAATCCTCAGTTTACGGACCCAGTCCGCATAATTGCTACTATCAACTTTCAACTAAAATTTCTCTAGGAACATATCTAAAACAGTAGAACTAAAACGCGAGCTACGACATAATTTGCAAAGACCTTTTGAATATGTTCAGGATAATTAAGTTCATCTAATGAACTCCCACTCAGATAGACATCCCTCTAGTCATCTAAGTGATACATGATCCGAGTCAACTAGGCCGTGTCCGATCATCACGTGAGACGGACTAGTCATCATCGGTGAACATCTTCATGTTGATCGTATCCACTATACGACTCATGTTCGACCTTTCGGTCTCTTGTGTTCCGAGGCCATGTCTGTACATGCTAGGCTCGTCAAGTCAACCTAAGTGTTTCGCGTGTGTAAATCTGGCTTACACCCGTTGTATGTGAACGATAGAATCTATAACACCCGATCATCACGTGGTGCTTCGAAACAACGAACTTTCGCAACGGTGCACAGTTAGGGGGAACACTTCCTTTAAATTATTATGAGGGGTTATCTTATTTACTACCGTCGTTCTAAGAAAATAAGATGCATAAACATGATAAACATCACATGCAATCAAATAGTGACATGATATGGCCAATATCATTTTGCTCCTTTTCATCTCCATCTTCGGGGCTCCATGATCATCAATGTCACCGGCATGACACCATGATCTCCATCATCATGATCTCCATCATCGTGTCTCCATGAAGTTGTCTCGCCAACTTATTACTTCTACTACTATGGCTAATAGTTTAGCAAAGAAGTAAAGTAATTACATGGCGTTATTCAGTGACACGCAGGTCATACAATAAATTAAGACAACTCCTATGGCTCCTGCCGGTTGTCATACTCATCGACATGCAAGTCGTGATTCCTATTACAAGAACATGATCAATCTTATACATCACATATCATTCATCACATTCTTTTGGCCATATCACATCACATAGCATACCCTGCAAAAACAAGTTAGACGTCCTCTAATTGTTGTTTGCGTGGTTTACGTGGCTGCTATGGGTTTCTAGCAAGAACGTTTCTTACCTACGCAAAAGGCACAACGTGATATGCCAATTCCTATTTACCCTTCATAAGGACCCTTTTCATCGAATCCGATCCGACTAAAGTGGGAGAGACATACACCTGCTAGCCACCTTATGCAACTAGTGCATGTCAGTCGGTGGAACCTGTCTCACGTAAGAGTATGTGTAAGGTCGGTCTGGGCCGCTTCATCCCGCGATGCCGCCGAATCAAGATAAGACTAGTAACGGCAGGTAAATTGACAAAATCGACGCCCACAACAACTTGTCTTCTACTCGTGCATAGAAACTACGCATAGACCTAGCTCATGATGCCACTGTTGGGGAACGTAGCAAAAATTCAAAATTTTCTACGCATCACCAAGATCTATCTATGGAGAGACTAGCAATGAGAGAGAGGGGAGTGCATCTACATACCCTTGTAGATCGCTAAGCGGAAGCGTTGCAAGAACGCGGATGAGGTAGTCGTACTCGTGGCGATTCAGATCACGGTCGATTCCGATCTAAGCGCCGAACAACGGCGCCTCCGCGTTCAACACACGTGCAGCCCGGTGACGTTTCCCATGCCTTGATCCAACAAGGAGAGAGGGAGAGGTTGGGGAAGACTCCGTCCAACAGCAGCACGACGGCGGGGTGGTGGTGGAGGAGCGCGGTACTCCAACAGGGCTTCGCCAAGCACTACGAGAGACGAGGAGGGAGAGAGGTAGGGCTGTGCCTTGGGCGAGAGAGACTCATGTGTTGGGCAGCCCCAAAACCTCCACTATATATAGGGGGAAGGGAGAGGGGGAGGCGCCCTAGGGTTTCCCATAGGGGGGCGGCAGCCAGGGCAGATGGGATCTCCCCTTTGGGTGACTTGGCCCCCAAGCCAGGAGGTGGGAACCCTAGATGGGGCGCCCGAAACCCCCTGGTCACGTGGGAATAGGTGAGGCGGGCGCACAGCCCCTTAGTGGGCTGGTTTGCCCCCTCCCCTTGGCCCATGAGGCCCCCAAACACTTGCCGGGGCTCCCGAAACACCTTTCGGTCATGTTGGTCATCACCCGATACCTCCGGAACAATTCCGTACTCCAAAACCCTTTATCCAATATATCAATCTTCACCTCCAGACCATTCCAGGACTCCTCATGATGTCCGGGATCTCATCCGGGACTCCGAACAACATTTGGTAACCGCGTACATACCTTCCCTATAACCCTAGCGTCATCGAACCTTAAGTGTGTAAACCCTACGAGTTCGGGAACCATGCAGACATGACCGAGACAACTCTCCGGCCAATAACCAATAGTGGGATCTGGATACCCATGTTGGCTCCCACATGTTCCACGATGATCTCATCGGATGAACCATGATGTCAAGGATTCAATCAATCCCGTATACAATTCCCTTTGTCTACCAGTATAGTACTTGCCTGAGATTCGATTGTCGGTATGCCGATACCTTGTTCAATCTCATTACTGGCAAGTCTCTTTACTCGTTCCGTAACACATCATCCCGTGATCAACTCCTTGATCACATTGTGCACATTATGATGATTTCCTAGCGAGTGGGCCCAGAGATACCTCTCCGTCACACGGAGTGACAAATCCCAGTCTCGATTCGTGCCAACCCAACAGACACTTTTGGAGATACCCGTAGTGCACCTTTATAGCCACCCAGTTACGTTGTGACGTTTGGTACACCCAAAGCATTCCTACGGTATCCGGGAGTTGCACAATCTCATGGTCTAAGGAAAAGATACTTGACATTTAGAAAAGCTTTAGCATACGAACTACACGATCTTGTGCTAGGCTTAGGATTGGGTCTTGTCGATCACATCATTCTCCTAATGATGTGATCCCGTTATCAATGACATCCAATGTCCATGGTCAGGAAACCATGACCATCTGTTGATCAACGAGCTAGTCAACTAGAGGCTCACTAGGGACATGTTGTGGTCTATGTATTCACACATGTATTGCGGTTTCCGGTCAATACAATTATAGCATGAATAATAGACAATTATCATGAACAAGGAAATACAATAATAACCATTTTATTATTTCCTCTAGGGCATATTTCCAACAGAGCCTCCATCCAACTTCAACGTCCGTAAGAAGTTAAAGACGAGGTGAGTAACCCCAATCTCTTACAATCTGAGATGGATGGTGCTAGGGTTTGTGATGGATGATGTTAATTTTCTGTGAATTCATGGATTAGATTTGCTAGGTTTTGGTTTAGACTATAGTATATGTTCTTTTTCATGAAAGTTTCAGAATGTAAGTTGAAGCTATTACACTTCTGCAGGAAAGAAACAAAATAGATTTGGAACCGTTGTACAAACAATATGCAGCGTGTTTTTTCTAGTCATCATATTGCAAGCTACATGTAGAAATTGCAACTGTTTTTAGTAGACTTGCAAGAAATATATATAGTAGAGTCCAAATTGCTACTGCCACTATGTACAATGAAGCTAATAATTCTGTTTTTATTCTTTTGATAGTGTAATTGATTCATTGACGACACCGTCAACAGAAGCTGCAATTGTACATTCAGTTACAAGTAGTGTGCCTGAATCTGAGGATGTGGACAAAGAATTTGATGAATCCGTCGATTATGATGCAATGTTTGTGATGATGATCATGGGCAACCATCTTCCTCATTCTCTTCTTTGGAAGCTCAAGCCCTTATGTCACTCTTCAATGCACGTGTTTCTCAAAAGAGGCCTGCATCTTTTAGGATCAAATCTGAACTGGACCATTACTTGGAAGATGAGCTAGTTCCATTGTCCAAAGATAAGTTTAGTGTGCTAGATTGGTGGAAAGTTTCTGGAACATGCTATCCAACTTTGAGGCTGCTAGCACGTGATGTTTTTGCAACTCCGGTCAGCACAGTTGCCTCAGAATCAGCATTCAGCACAAGTGGTAGATTTCTAAGTGACCACCGTAGTCGTCTTACGCCTGAAATCTTAGAGTCCTTGATGTGTTCACAAGATTGGATAAGAAACAAATATAAAGGTGTGTCTTTCTTTACATATCATCATATAGTTTATCATTATCTTGCTGTAATGTTTCATTAGATGTTCATTACTACTTATTTCATTCTTATAGATGCTGACAATGAAGATGGACAAAGCTTTTGGAGTTGTCTTCAAGACATTTAAGAGGGAATGCAGGTGAAGTACAAGTACTTTCACATTTCATATAACAATCTGCATATTTTTCATATTTAACTTTAGCTTCAGTGAATTTTAATGTTCTATATGACTTGGCACTCTGAATGGGCATGCTTTGAAGATTGTCTTTTGGAGGCCTGGAGATGTGAAAGATGCCATGATGATGACCACTTTAAATTGATTTGTGAACTACAAAATCTATTTTAGAACTTATGTATTGGACAATTTTGTATCATTTGTGCTCGTGATGTGTGAACCATGATTTCTATTTCAGAACTTCTATAATTGGACATCTTGTTGAACAATGTATGACCGAAATATGCTCCTATTTGTTGCTAAAATATGCTTATGTTGCTGCTGAAATTTGCTGAGTATTGTGCTGAAATTTCTTGTTGTTTTGCTGCTGAAATATACTATGTTGCTGTTGAAATGATATCATTGTTGCTACTATTTATCTTATGTTGCTGCCTCTGAAATATACTATGTATGTTGTTTAAATCTGCTGAAATAAACTCTATATAGCTGTTGAACCATCTACTATTGTTTTTGTCGAAATTTGCTCTCGTTATGCTGCTGAAATGTGCTTGTTTTTCTATTCAAATGTTGTTCTTTGTCGTCACTATGTTTGTTTAAATATTTTGATTTTCTCGTGGGTTCCCCGTGGGTTCCCCGAAACCCGATGGGTTTAGGGGACGGGGGGAAAACTAGCCCCGTGCATGGTGATGGAGACGGGGACGGGTTTGCGATTTACTCGTGGGGATGGGTTTGGGAAGGCAAAACCTGATGGGTTTCGTCCCTGTTGCCATCTGGACCCCTAGGGCCCCCGTCCCGCCTAACCCTATAGCGTTTGACCACGGGATCTAGCCCTTTGATTTTGCACGGACGGGCTTTGACCAGTGGACCTCTCCACCTGGTTGTGTTAGGTCAGCCCATAGGAACACTTTGGAGCAACATCCGGGCCAGAACCACATCAAGATCCCCTCTGTGTAGACCTGACACATCCGTTTCCCCGCTCCAGGTGCCGGCGGCGGCGCCGTCCTTGAGGGGGGGGCACACCCCAGAGACGCGTGCCGCCTCTTCGGACATGCCACCACACCGTACGACATGTATGAGGTCCCGGTGCGATGCTCCGATGGCATTGCTATCCCCCAGGGCACGACGGTAGCAACGTCTGTGATGGGGGCAATCGATATACCATTGGGGTATGTTTTTTGTTTAGATAAGGCACATTTATGTTGTGAAAAAACAAAAAATAATAAATAATATAAATAAAAAAATTAAAAAAAAATTAAAAAAAGTAAAAAATTAAAAAATTGAGATATGCCAACGGCAAGGCCATCGGCATAGCTGCGCACACGGCCACGGATCGATGACGTGGCAAAGGGCCAGGCCTATGCCGACGGTTTGGCCGTCGGCATAGGATTGCCTTATCCACTGCGGTTCGCCCCCCACCACCCATTCCCCATCTCCCCTTCCCCCCGACCCACACCCCCGCCACGCCGGATCCTCTGCTCCGCCCACCGCCGCCCTTCCGCTCCGGTCGCTGTCGCCGCCCTTCCCTCACCCTGCTTCGTCGCCGCCCCACCGCGCTCTGGGCCGCCGCCACCCTTCACTCGCCACTCGCCACAGCTGCCCCACAC
>NC_041385.1:857454143-857459352 GCF_002162155.2 Triticum dicoccoides | reverse complement strand
CCTCCCACACGGTGAGCTCCTTCCCACCCTCTTTGAAGCAATTTTTTTTAATTTAGTTAGATGATAGATGGATGGATGCATTATGTATGATGATAGATGGTTAGATGGATGGATGCATTATGTATGATGATAGATGGTTAGATGGATCGATGCATGCATTATGTATGATGATAGTTAGAAATGTGAGAAATGCAAGAAATGCAAAAAAATAGATGATACATGATGATGTTGATGATGATAGATTATGATGTTGATGATGATAGATGATGATGTTGATGATAGATGATAATGCTTTTTTATGCCTTGATAATTTTTAGATGATGATGATGATAGATTTCCTTTTTTTCGGAAGAGATGATAAATGATGATGATTGTTGGATCATGATAAATGATGATGATGATGATTTTTTTATGCTTCGATGATTGTTACATGATGATAGATGATGAAGATGATGATGATATTAATGATGATACGGTGCAGGTTCTGTGGTGTTCCATCTTGGTGGAGTGATCGTCGTAGGAGCTGTTGGACCCCGATTGGCCCTCCGCTGTTCGACTACTTCCTCTACAGCCGAGGGTGAGCTATGAATCATGTCACTAGATTTCATTCTCAAGTCAACTGGCATAACTTAGGCGTGTCCCGTCCGAAAGGGTTGCATCAATAAATATGCATTCAATTGCATATTTATCACCGCAGCTCTTTCAGATTGTCCAGCGTTTTCCACGGATAGCCCGAGGATGTGTAGATTGGGTATGTTCTCCATGTTCTACCCCGTTCCAAGACAGGATTTCGGCGGCGCCTCCCCATTGTTCTCTAGAACACATTCTCTCGGCTATTTGCCGAGACGTGTATCTGGAGAACAGCGGGGAGGTGCTACCGAGATTTTGTCTCGGAACGGGGTAGAATGGAGAACGTACTCAATCTACACATCCTTGGGTGGGATCAGGACCCATCTTTACCTATTAGAAATGTAGGTGGATTCAACGCGGTGGAAACTGAAAATTTGATGTGATTAATTTAAGTGAATCCTTAATTATGTTGTGTGGCTTGCAAAAAAGCAGAGGATGACAGATAATCAGTGGATGTACAGTGGTTTTATCCGTCGGAATCGAGTAACATCAGAGTGGATTGCAAAAACTGATGTGTATTTGAAGGAGATATTCCATCATCCAATGAGAATTATCCCACCATGCCCCTGTGCGAGATGTGCCAGACGTCACCGTAGAAATCAGATGGACATGAGTGAGCACCTTCGCACACACGGATATATGCCAAACTTTGACATGCCGCCAATAAACATAGTTGAGCAGGACCGTGGTAGAGAGGAGGTGATGCGACAACGCATCGATGGATATGAGGACGACCGGGTCAAGGACATGCTAGATGATGTCATTGTTCCAGAAACGGCAAATGCGACACCTTTAGAGAATGAACCGGAGGAGCCGGAGGCAACCGCAAATGCCTTCTTGGAGGTCTTGGCCTCGTCGAAGAAACCTCTTTATGCGGGTGCGAAAATATCTCAGCTAGATGCCATATCGCAACTGATTGCAGTCAAGGCTGAGTACGGCTATAGCCAGAAATGCTTCGAAGCATTCCTGGGAGTATGGGCTAACAGCCTCCCTGAGGGTCATGAGCTGCCGAAAAGCATGTACGATACAAAGAAAATAATGAAGGCACTCTCTATGGATTATGAGAAAATAGATGTTTGCCCGAAGAATTTCCTTTTGTTTAGGCACGAGTATGCGGATGACAAGTACTGTAGGCAGTGCGGTTCGTCTCGGTACATTGAGGTGGTCGGTGAGGATGGTGAGAAGAAGCAGCTAACCATCCCCGTTAAGGTTCTTCGGTATCTTGATTTTATAAAAAGACTGCAACGCCTTTTCATCATGAAGGAGTCTGCCAAAATGATGAAGTGGCACAAGGAAGGTATAAGGTATAATCCAAAAAAATCGTACATCCATCGGAAGGGGAAGCATGAAAGTCGTTCGATGAAGAATACCCTGAGGAAGCAGCCGAGGCTGGGAATGTCAGGATAGCCATATCAGGTGATGGGTTGAATCCATATGGTATGTCATCCAATCCATACAGCTGTTGGCCCGTGTTTGTAATTCCGCTCAATCTTCCTCCTGGTGCCCTAATGCAACGGAAGACCATGTTCTTGTCGCTCATCATTCCGGGGCCTGATTACTCGGGGAAGCAATTGGGTGTGTTTATGCAGCCGTTGGTGGATGCTTTGCACCATTCTTGGTACTTTCGAGGTTGACATACGACCGGGATCTGCAGAGAAATTTCTTGATGAAAGTTTGGTTGCACTATTGCATGCATGACTTTCCCGGCTATGCTCTATTCTGCGGATGGTGTACAAGTGGGAAGATGCCATGCCCAGTGTGCATGCAGGCTCTGCGAATGATTTGGCTGAGTAAGGGTGGCAAGTATGTAGCCTTTGACCTGCATCAACAGTTCCTCCATCCAGACCATCCAGACAGGGAAGACAAGAAGAACTCCACGAAAGGCCGGGTTGTTCATGAAGTAACCGAGATTCCAACATTTTCGAGGGCAGATGTTCTTGCTCAGCTAAAAGCTCTCCAGCCTAAAGTCAAAGGCAAAGGCAAAGGCAAAGGCAAAGGCTTCGAGGGATATGGTGAGACACACAACTGGACTCACATTACCCCCTTCTTGCAGCTTCCCTATTTCAAGGACCTCAAACTTCCTTACAATATTGATGTGATGCACACCGAAAAGAATATGGCAGAGTCGCTTTTCCACACGATCCTCAACATTCCTGATAAGACGAAGGATAACGTTAAAGCTAGAGCCGATCAACAGAGAATTTGTGATAGACCACATCTGAACATGAAGCCTCCCACAGGCGGTCGAAAAAACTAGTTCAAGCCAGATGCTGACTTTGTCCTTAAACCGCCAGAAAAAAAGGAAGTACTTATCTGGCTGAAACACATTTTGAAGTTCACCGATGGTTATGCATCGAATATAATTAAGCGAGTCAATCTTTCAACGGGCAAAGTGACCGGCCTGAAGAGTCATGACTACCATGTATGGATTGAGCGGATAATGCCGGTGATGGTTTGAGGCTATGTCCCCGAGCATGTCTAGCGAGTGCTTGCCGAGCTAAGCCATTTCTTCCGCACGCTCTGTGCTAAATAAATAAGTAAAGACATGATTGAAAAATTGCATAAGAAGGCACCGGAGTTGATAGTCAAGCTAGAGAAGATCTTTTCGCCATGCTTCTTTACTCCGATGACACATCTCATTCTGCACCTCATGAACGAGGTATTGTTGGGGGGCCTGTGCAGAATTGCTGGCAGTACAGCCCTAAGAGACAGAACAAGCATCTCCGACAAAAATGTGGAAACAAAGCTAAGATTGAAGCTTCCATAGCTGAGGCAGTTATCCTAGAGGAGGTGTCAGACCTCAGGACATCATACTATCCAGACCACGTTCCCCATCTGCATAACAAGGTGCCTCGATACAATATAGAAGAGTCGAAGTAATGACCCAGGCTCCATCTATTCAACGTGCAAGGTGGGAGTGTTGGGGCCTCGAAACCTTATAACATGCCACATCAAGAGTGGGAGGACCTCATGTTCTATATCTTGCACAACATCAAGGAAGTTGAGGAAGTGTGGATGAGGTAATACCACTACACCATTCCTTTATGTCTTCCACATCATCATGTTCTATGTTCACTTAGTCCCGGTCTAACACCATTTTTCTTTTTTTAGTGATTTCGTTCAAGAGGAATGGACGGGAATGAATCCTCCTACTGAGGCAGAGGCACTTACTCTTCTCTGTCATGGAAACCCTGGACGTAAAATTTTTGTTGCTTGGTTCATGGAGAAAGTAATTTTCCACACTCCCCTATTAAATTCCTAGTTCAACATTTATTAGTTAACTAATGCACGCAACAATTTCAATCATACTTGTAGGGAAAAGATCCGAACATATCTATGGATGATGAATTGAGATGGGTTTCCATGGGTTTTGACCCTGCCGTCATGACATGTAAAAAGTATGATGTGAATGGGTATCGCTTCCATACAGAGGAGCACCAGAACAGCCGACCTGATCCCAAAACTATAAATACCGGAGTGTACACCCCCGGTCAAAATTCAGTAGACTACTACAGAAGGGTACAAAATATATACGAGATTAAATTCCACTAGGGGCGCGAGACCCTAAGTCTGCTTGTGTTCAAATGTCGATGGTTCGATCCGCGGGAGGGGGTAAAACATATGCCTTCCGGAGCCAATCTCTTCATTGCGGCTATCCAAGCTACACAAGTATGTTATCTGCCTTACCCATGCCAGAAAGAGTACCTAAAGGGTTGGGAAGTTGTGTTCAAGGTGTCGCCAGATGGTAAGCTACCGAACCTGAATGAAGACGATTACTACAACATTAACCCCATGACATACGAGGGAGTGTTCTATCAAGAGCAACTTGATGATGATGATGTGGTTAGAAATGATGACGCTAGACCATTGGGTGATGATGATGTGGATCGAAACGACGACGATGCACGGAATGATGGTGAGACCATTGTCAATGAAAATGACATACTTATGCTAGAAAAGTTAAACGAAGACGCTGTCGACGAGGAAGAGCCTCCACCTTCGTCAGACAACAAAGATGATATGATTGATAGTGATGATGAGACGGACCGAGAAAGAGGTTACAATAGTGATGATTCATATGGTTTCTAGCAGATGTACGTTTCAAGTCTTTTTTTCTATAGTTTACGAATATGCCTTTTTACGCATTTTTATTAATGTGTTTATTATCATGCCTTTTCCTTCATTTCATTAATTTACTAATTGTTTATTCTCTTTTCAATGCAGGTTCGTGGAACATGGGCAAGGGGAAGGCCGACGGCGTGGGTTTCCTACGCAAGGTCGTTAGCTTTCCTAGTCGGAGTGGTCGTGCACGTAATCCTCCCCCGGCTACTTGATGATGACTCCTCACAGGGAGGTCGAGGGAGAGGTGCCCCTAGAGGAGGAGGGGGTGGGGGGAGAGCCACTACAGGGGGTCGCGGCCAGAAAGAGTGCACCCTCACCGACTTAGGGGTGTTGTCTTCGAGGCCCTCCTCTAGTGAGGTACCCTTCTCTCGTGAGGTACCCTCTGGCGAGGAGGAGGAGGAGGACGAGGAGGAGGAGGAGGTTCGGGATGGGGCCGAGGAGGAGGTGGAGGAGGAGG
>NC_041385.1:857408675-857453942 GCF_002162155.2 Triticum dicoccoides | reverse complement strand
GGAGGCAGGCGAGAAGGAGGAGGACGAGGAGGAGGAGGAGGAGGAGGAGGTTGGGGAGGGGGAGGCAGGCGATGAGGAAGGTGGTGGCGGGGATGATGGTTGTGGCGGGAAGGGGGTTGACAACAAGGGGTGGCTGCGTGCCAACGCAAAGCTACCAAAGCAGGTTACTGCTACTGAGGAGTAGAAGTGGCTCATTGAGCCCACGGGGAAAGAGTAAGTGGCACTTTATAATAATTTCATTATTTTGCTTGTCACATGTTCATTCCAGTTGTTATTTATTTTGCTTGTCACTTGCTAATTGTTCATTCTTTTGCAGCAACTAGATATATTCTAAAGGGGTCCGTATTCCCAACGGCCTCATCACTGTCTTGTTGAAGTTACACTGGCCGGGGTTGTACTGCCCGGATCCGGTCAGGCACCCGGACCGTCGGGTTTTGGCCACGAGCTGGGACCACTGGGAAGCGGCCCTCCACGCGGACCATGGGACCCATGCCAATGCCGTGATCACTACTTTCTGGGTGAGTTCTCTTCAGAAGCACAAGTCCATTCTAGTTTCATGAATGATTTAACTCATGGCTTCTTCCATTCTTGTTTCCTGCATGATTGTAGAAATTC
Organism: Triticum dicoccoides; assembly: GCF_002162155.2. NCBI lineage: Eukaryota > Viridiplantae > Streptophyta > Magnoliopsida > Poales > Poaceae > Triticum > Triticum dicoccoides. The sequence continues at coordinate 857,453,327 of NC_041385.1, read as the reverse complement.
TATCGAGTTCTTCCGGAGCACAAGGCCAGAGCGAACCAGATCGTGCTGCGCCAATGCAAGAAGAAGGCCCGCCAGATGGAGTACAAGGTGCGCTATGTGACCATCTCGACATACCATCACGACACTCTTGGTGTGAAGATGACCACGGCAGAAGCACGGAGGATGGACATTACCTTGGAGAGGCACGAATACTTGGCGGTAAGTATAAAAGATTTTTCATTATGCTTTCATTACCTTGTGGTACATTTCACCGTTTCGTGTTGACATGCCATTATGCTCTCATTATGTAGGTGTGTCCAAATTGGTGTTATGGAAAAGATGAGTCCTGGGTGGCATTGGTAGATCTTTGGTGTGATGAGGCTGGACCCTGGGTGGCTATGAGAGTCAAAAACAAGGCTAACCGAGGGAAGGAGGGAGTACATGCTCAGGGAATCCAAAACCACTATATCCACAAGGCAGTTAATGTATGACTAACCCCATTAAACATTCTTCTTCTTCTATTTACCATCACTTTCTTATGTATGACTAACCTCTATTTGGTGGTGCAGGAGGAGAAACTGAAGCGGCACTCTCACACATGCAGGCGTGGGAGATCGCCCATACGCGGAAGGACCCCAAGCCTGGCTTGCCCAAGTACTACGTCAAGAAGACCGCGCATAGGAAGAAGGACTACTCCGATGGGTATCTAAGGTTACATCTGACACACCTGACCCCATTGCAGAGGATCTGGACGAAAGGGTGATGGTGGGCATGGGGCCGAAGGAGCACGGTCGGAAGGCGGTTCTCGATGTTGTGATCACTCCTACTATCTCCTACACACAGCTCGGTCGGATCGACCCGAGCCTGAGCTAGCGCACGAGCACGCCCATGAGCAGTGCACTGTCACAGTCCCTCTTTTAGGAGCGGCAAACTATAAGTATTTTCCCTCTTATCTTCATTACTCACTTTATTTTCCGCATTTAGTAGTTTTATGAGTTCCGTCATGTCATACTGTAGGCCTACATGGAGTACACACGCCAGGAGACCATGGCTTGGCACGAGAGCCTTCATGCATACCATCAGCAGAGGGATCGCTAGATGCAGCACGCTTTTTAGGAAATGGTGGCCGACAGGTGTCCTCGGTGCCCAGCAGCAGAGGATCCTCCAGCACAACCTATGTTGCTGACCTTTGAGGAGTTTGTGGCACAGAACGCTGGCCCCTCGCGGGTTAGTTCATCCTCAATCTATTCACTCAAATCATATCATGCCTTTCAACACAGTCATATATCTCGTTAATATGTCTTTTCAATATCCAGGGAACCGGTGGATCAACCGTTGGCGGTGGTCTTCGCAGCACTCCCGAGTCACGGAGCCCGACCACTCCGATCCACGAAGGCGGATGCGGAGGTGGAGGCGGTCTTGGCGGTAGCGCTGCCGCTAGCAGTCACGACCTGGGCTTCAGTGGTCTTGGCGGTGACGACCTCCGCGGTGCTCGACGTCCTGGCGCTTAAGCCTTTGGGTCACATTGTGGCGGTCTTGCTGGTGATGATACTTATATGCTTGTGATGTTTCTTATCTTATTGTTGTTTGTGATATTCTTATATGCTTGGTGCTGATGATACTTATATGTTCATGCTTTGCGATGCTTCTTATGACGTGTGATGATGAATTTGTTGTGTGATGCTGCTCATTATTGTTACGTGATGCATATATTGTTGTATGATTCTTATATATGATGTATATATTCAAATGAACTATGCTGAAAAAACAGAAAAAAGAAAAAAAATAGACAGAAACTATGCCGACGGCAAGGTCGTCGACATAGACCTGGCGTGAGCTCCCACTGGGTGACACGTGGCACGTCTATGCCGACGGCCTAGCCGTCGGCATAGATCCAAACTAAGCCGACGGCTAGGCCATCGGCATAGACCTGCTCCAGGAGCTCCCAGTGGCTGCCGAATGGAACGGCTATGTCGACAGCCTAGCCGTCGGCTTAGTTTGGATCTATGCTGACGGCTAGGCCGTCGGCATAGACCTGCCTCAGGGGTGACCTTTGCTTGCCACGTGGCAGGTCTATGCTGACGGCCCAGCCGTCATCTTAGTTTGGAACTATGCCGATGGCTAGGCCGTCGGCGTAGACCTGCCACGTGGCAAGCACGCATTGGACAGTACTTGACGGCGGCCGCCGTTAGGCGATAACTATGCCGACGGCCAGGGCCGTCGGCATAGCTGTACGGCCACCGTCGGGATAGGGCCTATGCCGAGGGCCTTTCTATGCCGACGGTCATCCTAGCTACGCCGACGGATATGTTGCCGACGGCCCCATGCCGACGGGGGCCGTCGGCATAGGCCTGTCCCGGCGGCTAGTTAGGGCTATGCCGACGGCCCTGGCCGTCGGCTTAGGGTGCGATTTTGGTGGTGTTAAGCCGCCTTGGCAGACGTCCGATTCTCTCTACCAGGATGGATTGCAGCCACTCGTTCCTCCTCATCGCTTCCATCCATGGGTTACACATCATAGTTATGTCGCTGGTGAACATGAGCACCAAGGATGGGGTGAACGCTTCAGCACCGCTGCAAAAGTAGGAGCACCATCCCGTAGCTGGTGACGACTGGCTTCCATTGCAGCAGCGGTGGCTGGCGCCCAGGGCTTCAGCTCAGAACTGATGCCCGGCAACGAGGGCTTCATTACAGCATATGCGGACTCTGCATCGCATCACTGGTGACCCACCATCGTCTCGCCCATCCGACATGCAGCACTGACGAAGCTCGATTGCGGCCTCGGCGGTGCTTCATTGAAGACTCCACGACGCTCCAATGCAGCACCGGCAGCGTGACAATAGCTTCAATGCAGCACTGGCGACGCACGACAAAGCTTCATTGCAACGTCGATGGCGCTTCATTGCAGCCTCGGCGGAGCTCCATTGCATCCCATCACAGCTCCTTGCACACCAGTAGAGAGCAGCCCAACTTCCCCCTGCGTGCTGCCTTGCAGCACCGGGGCGAGCACTGTCCGTCTCTAGTCTTCATGCTGCTTTACAACCCTAGCGGTGGCGCTGCACCAGTGGCCGGTGTCGCCCCTTCCTATTGAGCAATAATGGAGGTCTGCCATGGGGAGGAGTACACAGCTCATGGTGGTGTGGCCCTCTGCCTCACAGCAACAACGACCCTAATTTTGGGCGGGATGCATCTCGTGGTGGCCGCCTCCGTCCCTCTGGTTCGCAAGAATGGGGGCTAGTGCTTCGGCGTCGCCATGGGTGCCTTCTTCTTGCTTGGATGCAACAGAAGAGAAGTGGGGAGGAAAAGAGATGACGAGAATGATTGGACGAGATAGATCGTGTGAGAAGAGATAAGACTGGAGGGGGAAGCGGTGGGCTAGGCCCACAAGGGGCACGTGTCGTTTAGAGAACACGGCTTATGTGTCGTTGTTTTCATCCCGCTTAATTGAAATGTTTTCCATAAAAATTACATCATAGTCAATTGACCACATAGCGGAGACTACAAGCACTGGAGCGAGCCAAAGGCACGTCGCCATCATCGGCCCTCCTTCACCGGAGCTGGGCAAACATCATTGTAATAGACATTAGGGAAGTCGTTGTGCTAAGGCCTCATAGGACCAGCGCACCACAAAAGCAACCACCGCTGGTGAAGAGAAGCGTAGATCAGAAGAAACCAATTTGTAGACACGAACGTAGACACACCAAGACTGGATCCACCGAAGACCAACACCGATGGAATCCCACGAGATCCATCAGAGACACACCTCCACATGCCTTCCGATGATGTTGTACGCACTGCCAAAACGGGGACTGGTTGGGGAGGACCATATTCCAACTACAGGGAGTTGCCACCGTCTCTCCTTCCTGTGTAGTACACAAACCCTAATCAGCCCTAAAAGAAGACGTAAATATGGAGCAGGAGCCCTCTCACCGGTGAGGGCCGAGGTCCACCGCGCCTCCATGGCCCTAAAGCCACCGAAGACAAGGTGGATCAGCGGCGGCGCTGGTGGGAGGCGAGAAGACCCTCTTCCTCTAGATTGATTTTGTTGTACAAAATCCTCCAACAATGGTTGCGGAGCTCATTGAATGCCACTGCATCATGGAGGGAGGATATTGTTTGTTCTTTCTTCGCACCTTTTGATGCAGAAACAATCCTCAACACTCATTTGTGCCCGAGAAAAATTTCACACTTCTAGGCATGACATGAAGAACCTCGAGGATTGTTTACGCACTACAAGAAATATGTCAACTTGTGACCTTGACTATTGGTCACTGAATGGTCACTGTTTTCAATTTGTGACCTTTTTGTGACCAAAAACATAAGGTCAAAAGCTGGCGGTCGTAAACTGACTATATCGACCTTTCTTCTGGAATGGTCGTAGACGTTTATGACCAAAATACGTCTACTTTGGCGTTTTGGTCACTAGCAACCTCCCCAAGCCACGTAGGCATCCAGCGTGGCAATCTGATGTGGCACAAGATTCAGCCCGGTCCAATTCGATTTTCTACATGGGCGGAGCCCAACAATTCAACCTTTTTAATATTTATTTTTCCTATTAATATTTGCTAGCTACATGGGCCTGGCCCAACAATTCAGCCTTTTTATTTCTAGATGCGGCCTTTTACAGCGTATGATCTTTTACTTTTCTATTTTATTTTCCACGTTTTTACATTTGTCCCAAATATCATAATATCATACACTGGTCCCACACGTCAGAAATTTCAAATGTGCTCAAATTATTTGGATAAGTGGGTCGCATGAGTCATGTTTTCATTGCACACATTTTCAAATCACATACATAATTACTATTTCATATGAAACAGGAATTGTAGTTCTGAAACATACATGAAATTCACAGAGAGAAGATACATTAAATCACATACATAATTACTATTTCATTCACAAACAAGGAGAAGATACATTAAATTCCCAGATAACCCAGCTATTATTACATAACTTGCTATATAAGAATGTCTTGGAGCTTCTTTGAACATCTTTCGTCTTGAATTTACTCAAAATATCTGCCAACAAGAAAACAGAACAACAAGGATAGGGTGAATAACAACAACAACAACAACAGGGGGTGCTATTTAGTAGTAAGATCAAGTCTGGAATATAAGAATGCTTTGTTGTAATTGATAACTAAAATCTACAACAGGTCACAGTGGCAGTAGCTAAAACACAATCTCAGAAAAAGCATATAATTGATGTGACATAACAAACTAGACAACCAAGAAATTGATGTGACATAGCTAGTTTCCAGCAATATCCAACGACAAATTGATGCCACATATATGTATCTATCATGCAAACAGCGGATGTACTGTACTGATAACATTAGACTAGAAATAAGAGCCTCAGAGATCTTGGTGGTTAAGATCATCAAGTGGGATAAACCCATTAAGAGTAGCAAATATTTTGATAACATCACAGGCTCTGTTTGGCACGCAGAAAATTAATCAGTTGAAGCAGAGGCGATGTTTGGCATCACTGCATTTTACAGTTCCAAAACAGACAGACAGAGTTAGGAATCGGTAGCAAAGCAAGTATACATATATAGGAATCTCTACTTGGAACCTAGAGTAAGAAGCACGGCTAGAAGAGCCGAAGAATTAATTAATCATGTGTTATTCTTTAACTGGAATGTGCATGCATCATCAACAGAGAGGTGTGAGCTCTGGACTTAATTGTTTGTGAGAATGGACTGGACTGTTCCAAATACGTGCATCATCATCAGTTCTGTGAAGCAAATCTACATATCATATTTCTAGAATGGGCGCACCCAGTTGCTCACAAGTAGATTCAAACCCAACTTGTAATGCAATGATGTTTCTTGTACAATATTACTATAGTTACCTAAATTTCCATGGGAATAGTGACAGCAGAAACAGGGGAACGAGAAGTAAGTTAAATTAGAGCTAGCAGTTCCAAGCAATCACTAAAAACAGCAGCAAAAGCAGACACAGATGCCCGCCAGAGCCATTCCCACATGCAAAGCAAGCACCTTAAGCCCTCTCGCCACGGATCCTCGAAGAGACCCACCAGGTAGGCCTCTGCAGCCTCCTGAAGGGCCAACACCGCATGGCTCTAGAAGCGGAGGTCAGTCTGCACAGACAGAACAGGATGGTGCTTTTAGTTTACTTGATTCATCATACTATAAGAGTTGACACAACAGGAGCATCACAATGTAGTGCACAAGTTGATTGATCACCTTGAAGTCCTGGGCAATCTCCCTAACAAGCCTCTGGAATGGAAGCTTCCTGATGAGCAGCTCCGTGCTCTTTTGGTACTTGCGGATCTCACTGCAAAGTCAAGCACAAAATTTACTCATTTGAGAATACTTCAAAACAAAACTATAACACATGCTAGAGTAGGTTGGAAGATTTTACACACCGAAGAGCAACAGTTCCAGGGCGGTAATGGTGAGGCTTCTTCACTCCTCCAGTTGTGGGAGCAGACTTACGGGCAGCCTGTCAAAAAGCAAAGTAGAGCACATGGTCAAATTAACAATAATACCATGATAGTCAATATACATCAGTAGGATATCTGGTCATAAGCTGGCAATGAAGGTTGAGGTTCAAATTATACCCAGTTCAATTTACCTAAACCATAAATAAAGACATGGCATAGGTAAACTATCAATATTGCAGTCACAAACCTTGGTGGCTAGCTGCTTCCTAGGAGCCTTTCCTCCAGTGGACTTACGAGCAGTCTGCTTAGTACGAGCCATGAGCAAAACCTTGGTTTACCTGAAGCAAAAACAGAACATAGTCAATTCTATAAATTGAATATCACAATAACACAATATAGTCTTCTCATAACCAGTAAATTGTGCCTGGCACCTTGTTGCTAGCAAATCCATTCAATAACTATAGAGTCCCAACAATCATCAGCCTAGAATACCTACCAAAATTTTGTACATCAAAAACTAACAACGTCATACAACACAGTTATACACCCCTTCAGATAGAAAGCAGTGTATTTCTAACTAAAACTTTTCATTCAAAAGATCAGACCCAAGATAGAATTCAACTTCAGATGAAAGTCCTGATCTACCTTTAGCATAGTTTGTTCACTTGAAAGACACATATAAAGATGGCACACTAAAAAACTGCAGCCTAGTACGTTTTTAACACTAAAGAAAACAAGGCTACCATGATCACCTAATTTTGCAAACAAAAGCAAGAAAAGAAATATCAGTCCACTGATAAAAATATGCTTCCTAGTTATCACATGTAATGGTTGAACATCAACTTCACATAGTTATGTGCACATGATTTTAGTAATTAGCTAACTGGCAAGTTGATACAATTCAGATACAATAAATGTGAATGTGCATGTACTCAATGTGCATGTACTAAGAAGCCAAGAACACTGAAGAATTTACTGATTGAACAAGCAATGGTCAGTTCATCCCAAACCTCTCAGCTTCACACAACTAAATCAATGTCCCAGGAAGGAATCACCATAAATTTTACCACATACAGTACAAGCACAATGAAGTAGCATACCGAACAGCAGAGCAGGTAGCGGAGGAGGAGAGGGGGGCTGAGGAGCGGCCGCTTGCCTTGGCGACGTGGTCCATCAAGGCAAATTTGAAGGCGATGCCGAGGCAGCCGAAGAGGACGGATACGTTGGAGCAGCCACGCGAGAAGTCCCCCGCCGCCATCGCGGGCTGCTGGTGCGGCTTGGCGACGGCTGCGAGCTGCTCGAACGATGCACCGATCCACCGCAGCGGCTTGTCTACCTCGTTGGACCCCATCGGCATCGGTGGTGCTTAGCACCGCCACGGTGGTGCCCACGGTGCCGAGGATCTCGCGGTTTCTCAGGGGCTGGCTCGCCGCCTCCAACGCTGCCAGGGCCGACGCTACCATCACGTCGCCAGGGCCGCAGCCACGCGATCGACATGCGCCACGCGGATGCGGTTGCGGATCTGGGTCCCGACGGCGCGGACCCCCTCCGCCAAGGGCACCCTGCCGCCGGCCGCCATGGAGGGGTTGGCCATCGAGGAGGAAGGGGTCTCAGGCTAGGGTTTCGGCTGGAAGTGGGGAGTGTCTCTCAGCTCGGCATGGAGGAGGCCGGGATTGGGGGAGAAGTGGTTGGGTCGATCCAGAGATCCAGAGAGGAGGAGAGGAGGAGGAGTCATGGGTTGGAGGGATGGAGGGAATCGATCCATATAAATCTTGCTGGACAGAGGGCGCCGGAGGTGGTGCGGATTGGAGGGGATCGATCCATATGGATCTCGCCGGACAGAGGGTGCCGGAGGTGGCGGCGGCCAGGGAGGAGTGGAGCGCTAGGGTTCAAGAGAGAGAGAGAGAGGCGAGTGGGCACGAGGGGTTGGGTGCGGTTGGGTGCGTGGGAGGGAGTGCGGGTTGTGGGTTGGGCGACGTGGGTGAGACAGGCGGGCCGTTGGATCCAGGAGCATCCGACGGTGATTAGGCACGATCCGCGTCAGATGCTCCAGGACCAATCAGAACGCAGTATACCAGTACTACATTTTTTGACCATCTTGGTCGTAATCGACTAAAAGTAAGGTGCTAAATCATATTGGCTATTTTATGATCTGAAAAATAAAAATAAAAATAAAATACCTTCTCATGTTTCATCAAATTTGACCTTAGTTTTTAGGAATAATGACAAATCCAAATAAGACAAATATCTTTTAAAAGAGTTAGGAGAAATTAGTTTTTTAAATCATTTTCCATTTGTAAAGTGTCCAAAATGAGTTTTTTTGTGAAGGACATACTATATATTTGTTGTAAAACTTTACCAAATCAATTTTCTAAAATAATAGGCCATATATAATGCACAACTGACCAAATAGTTGAGTGTCCAAAGCTTTTATCCACCTCACGTGAAAAAGACAAATATCCACCGATTCAGCTGGAAGCGGGTCAAATTTGAACTGTAGCTGCCTTGTAGTTTGCTCTTTATTTTTTTCCAAAAATCATTTCTAGGTACATAAGTATCTATTTAATCAGAGAAACACCAAAAAAATTCCAAGATTCAACCACTAGCTAGGAACGGTCATTCCCGCCGTTTTGACCGCATTTTGAAACGGGCATAAAAAATTCAAAAAAATTCAAAAAATTGGGAGACCTTCGCATTGTGTCATTATATGTGGCCAACTTCCCAGGAAAAATAATAAACTTGTAATATGGTAATTATTTTAAAAAAGTGTTCTCAGAAACGAGCTATCATGTGTGGAGATCAATGGCTTTCAAACCAAATGATAAATCTTATGGCCACATTCATGGCATAGTTTGTTCAAATGATCTCGTATTGTGCACAAGGGTGCATATTGTAATGGCAAACAATATTGCCTAAGGAAGTTTTCATTTTTTGGATGAAAAAAATCATTTTCCATGTTCCGAGTGCCCCAAATGAGGTTTTTTTGTGAAGAACCTACCAAATATTTGTTGCAAAATTATACCAAATCAATTTTTTTACTAGGCCATATTTAATGCACAATTAACCAAATGGTTGGGTGTAAAAAGTTTTAATCCACCTCTGGTGAAAAAGACAAATTCCCGCCAATTCAGCTGGAAGCGGGTCAAATTTGAACTGCGGCTGCCTCATAGTTTGCTATTTATTTTTTCCAAAAATCAATTCTAGGTACATAAGTATCTATTTAATCAGAGAAACACCAAAAAAATTCCAAGATTCAACCACTAGCTAGGAACGGTCAAGCCCGCCGTTTTGACCGCATTTTGAAACGGGCATAAAAAATTCAAAAAAAATAAAAAAATTGGAAAACCTTCGCATTGTGTCATTAGATGTGACCAAGTTTCCAGGAAAAATAATAAACTTGTAATATGGTAATTATTTGAAAAAAAGTGTTCTCAGAAATGAGCTATCATGCGTGAAGACTCATGGCTTTCAAGCCAAATGATCAATCTTATGGCCACATTCATGGAATAGTTTGTTCAAATGATCTCATATTGTGCACAAGGGTGCATCTTGGAATTCCAAACAATGTTGCCTAAGTAAGTTTTCATTTTCTTTGCACGGAAAATTCATTTTCTATTTATCGAGTGCCCAAAAGGAGGTTTTTTTTTTAAGGACCTACCAAATAATTGTTGCAAAAATGGACCAAATCAATTTTATAAAACACTAGGACATATATAATGCACAATTGACCAAATGGTTGGGTGAAAAATGTTTTGACCCACCTCTGGTGAAAAAGACAAATTGCCGTCGATTCAGCTGCAAACGGGTCAAATTTGAATTGTAGCTGCCTCATAGTTTGCTCTTTATTTTTTCCAAAAATCATTTCTAGGTACATAAGTATCTATTTAATCAGAGAAACACCAAAAAAATCCAAGATTCAACAACTAGCTAGGAACAGTCAAGCCCGCCGTTTTGACCGCATTTTGAAACGGGCATAAAAAATTCAAAAAAAATCAAAAAATTGGAAAACCTTCGCATTGTGTCATTATATGTGACCAAGTTTCCACGAAAAATAATAAACTTGTAATACGGTAATTATTTGAAAAAAGTGTTCTCAGAAATGAGCTGTCAAGTGTGAAGATTCATGGCTTTCAAGCCAAATGATCAATCTTATGGCCACATTCATGGCATAGTTTGCTCAAATGATCTCATATTGTGCACAAGGGTGCATATTGGAATGTCAAACAATGTTGCCAAAGGAAGTTTTCATTTTCTTTGGACAAAAAAACCATTTTCCATTTTTTGAGTGCCTGAAATGAGTTTTTTTTGTGAAGGACATACCATATATTTGTTGCAAAATTGGACCTAATCAATTTTATAAAATACTAGGCCATATTTAATGCACAATTGACAAAATGGTTGGGTGTCAAATTTTTTGATCCACCTCTGCTGAAAAAGACAAATTCCCATCGATTCAGTTGGAAGTGGGTCAAATTTGAACTGCACCTGCCTCATAGTTTGCTCTTTATTGTTTCCAAAAATCATTACTAGGTAAATAAGTATCTATTTAATCAGAAATACATGGTTTGATGGCAAGACATCGAGGTTTGGACGGTGGCCGAGGGCCCCAACTCTAGAGCGCGTAAGCTCGCATGCCCGCCGCGTGGTCACCGCGTAACCGTGGCGTTGCCATGTGTTCTTGGTAGCCTAGGCATGTCTAGTGGGTTGGGCACTCCCCAGGTAGGTGCTAGGAAGAAAATCACAACATAAGATTCTCACGAGGAGACCGATCGATGCTCAAACATGAATAAGCAGCCAAGTGTTTGATTTGCGGTACAGGAAATGCACATGGCTAATGGGCGTGAGTTTTGGCTGAGGATGATCAGTTACTAAGAAGACCGTCTTCACAAATTTTCACCTCGAAAGGAGGAGCCTAGGTGGTACTTGCTTTACAAAGTACCACACCTCGAAAGGCAAGTGGAGGCGCCCCCCCACCCCTAAGGTTTCCATCCCTAGGCGCAGGGGGGGCCCAAGGGGGGCGCACCAGCCCACCAGGGGCTGGTTCCCCTCCCACTTCAGCCCATGGGGCCCTCCGGGATAGGTGGCCCCACCCGGTGGACCCCCGGGACCCTTCCGGTGGTCCCGGTACAATACCGGTAACCCCCGAAACTTTCCTGATGGCCGAAACTTCACTTCCTATATATAATTCTTTACCTCCGGACCATTCCGGAACTCCTCGTGACATCCGGGACTCCGAACAACTTTCGTTTTACTGCATACTCATATCTCTACAACCCTAGCATCACCGAACCTTAAGTGTGTAGACCCTACGGGTTCGGGAGACACGCAGACATGACCGAGACGCCTCTCCGGTCAATAACCAACAGTGGGATCTGGATATCCATGTTGGCTCCCACATGCTCCTCGATGATCTCATCGGATGAATCACAATGTCGAGGATTCAATCAATCCCGTATACAATTCCCTTTGTCAATCGGTACGTTACATGCCCGAGATTCGATCGTCGGTATCCCAATACCTCGTTTAATCTCGTTACCAGCAAGTCACTTTACTCATACCGTAATGCATGATCCCGTGACCAGACACTTGGTCACATTGACCTCATTATGATGATTCATTACCGAGTGGGCCCAGAGATACCTCTCCGCAATACGAAGTGACAAATCCCAGTCTCGATTCGTGCCAACCCAACAGATACTTTCGGAGATACCCGTAGTGCACCTTTATAGTCACCTAGTTACTTTGTGAAGTTTGGCACACCCAAAGCCCTCCTACGGTATCCGAGAGTCGCACAATCTCATGGTCTAAGGAAATGATACTTGACATTTGGAAAAGCTCTAGCTAAACGAACTACACGATCTTTGAGCTATGCTTTGGATTGGGTCTTGTCCATCACATCATTCTCCTAATGATGTGATCCCGTTATCAATGACATCCAATGCCCATAGTCAGGAAACCATGACTATCTGTTGATCAACGAGCTAGTCAACTAGAGGCTTACTAGGAACATGTTGTGGTCTATGTATTCACACGTGTATTACGATTTCCGGATAACACAATTATAGCATGAATAATAGACTATTATCATGAACAAAGAAATATAATAATAACCATTTTATTATTGCCTCTAGGGCATATTTCCAACAGAACACAAGTAGTTGTGGGCGTTAGCATGTTCAATTTGCTTACCGTTACTAGTCCTATCTTGTTTCGGCGGTATTGTGGGATGAAGCGGCCCAGACCGACCTTACACGTACACTTACATGAGACAGGTTCCACCGACTGACATGCACTTGTTGCATAAGGTGGCTAGCGGGTGCCAGTATCTCCCACTTTATTCAGATCGGATTCGATGAAAAGGGTCCTTATGAAGGGTAAATAGCAATTGACATATCACCGTTGTGGCTTTGCGTAGGTAAGAAACATTCTTGCTAGAAACGCGTAGCAGCCACGTAAAACATGCAACAACAATTAGAGGACGTCTAACTTGTTTTTGCAGGGTATGCTATGTGATGTGATATGGCCAAAAAGAATGTGATGAATGATATGTGATGTATGAGATTGATCATGTTCTTATAATAGGAATCACGACTTGCATGTCGATGAGTATGACAACCGTCAGGAGCCATAGGAGTTGTCTTAATTTATTGTATGACCTGCGTGTCATTGAATAATGCCATGTAATTACTTTCCTTTATTGCTAAACCATTAGCCATAGTAGTAGGAGTAAGATGATGGCGAGACAACTTCATGAAGACACGATGATGGAGATCATGATGATGGAGATCATGGTGTCATGCCGGTGACGAAGGTGATCATGCTGTGCCTCGAGATGGAGATCAAAGGCGCAAGATGATATTGCCCATATCATGTCACTTTATGATTTGCATATGATGTTTGTCATGTTTACATTTTATTTGCTTAGAATGACGGTAGCATAAATAAGATGATTCCTCACTAAAATTTCAAGAAAGTGTTCCCCCTAACTGTGCACCATTGCGAAAGTTCGTTGCTTTGGAGCACCACGTGATGATCGGGTGTGATAGATTCTAACGTTCACATACAACGGGTGTAAGCCAGATTTACACACGCGAAATACTTAGGTTGACTTGACGAGCCTAGCATGTATAGACATGGCCTCGGAACACAAGAGACCGAAAGGTCGAACATGAGTCGTATAGTAGATACGATCAACATGAAGATGTTCACCGATGATGACTAGTCCGTCTCACGTGATGATCGTACATGGCCTAGTTGACTCGGATCGTGTATCACTTAGATAACTAGAGGGATGTCTATCTGAGTGGGAGTTCATTAAATAATTTGATTAGATGAACTTAATTATCATGAACATAGTCAAAAGGTCTTTGCAAATTATGTCGTAAGCTCGCACTTTAGTTCTACTGTTTTAGATATGTTCCTAGAGAAAATTTAGTTGAAAGTTGATAGTAGCAATTATGCGGACTGGGTCTGTAAACTGAGGATTGTCCTCATTGCTGCGCAGAAGGCTTATGTCCTTAATGCACCGCTCGGTGTGCTGAACCTCGAACGTCGTCTGTAGATGTTGCAAGCATCTGACATACACGTTTTGATGACTACGTGATAGTTCAGTAATGTTAAATGGTTTAGAATTGAGGCGCCGAAGATGATTTTGAAACATCGCGGAACATATGAGATGTTCCAAGGGCTGAAATTGGGATTTCAGGCTAGTGCGCACATCAAGAGGCATGAGACCTCTGACGAGTTTCTTAGCCTACAAACTAAGGGAGAAAATCTCAATCGTTGAGCATGTGCTCAGATTGTCTGAGTACTACAATCACTTGAATCGAGTGGGAGTTAATCTTCCAGATGAGATAGTGATGTTTCTCCACAGTCACTGCCACCAAGCTACTAGAGCTTCGTGATGAACTATAACATATCAGGGATAGATATGATGATCCTTGAGCTATTCACGACATTTGACGCCGCGAAAGTAGAAATCAAGTAGGAGCATCAATTGTTGATGGTTAGTAAAACCACTAGTTTCAAGAAGGGCAAGGGCAGGAAGGGATACTTCATGAAATGGTAAATCAGTTGCTGCTCTAGTGAAGAAACCCAAAGTTGAACCCAAACCCGGGACTAAGTGCTTCTGTAATAAGGGAAACAGTCACTGAAGCAGAACTACCCTAGATACTAGATAGATGAGAAGGCTGGCAAGGTCGACAGAAGTATATTGGATATGCATTATATTAATGTGTACTTTAATAGTACTCCTAGTAGCACCAGGGTATTACATACCGGTTCGGTTGCTAAGTGTTAGTAACTTGAAATAAAAGGGCTACGTAATAAACGGAGACTAGCTAAAGGCGAGGTGACAATAAGTGTTGGAAGTGTTTCCAAGGTTGATGTGATCAAACATCGCACGCTCCCTCTACCATCGAGATCGGTGTTAAACCTAAATAATTGTTATTTGGTGTTTGCGTTGAGCATAGACATGATTGGATTATGTTTATCGCAATACGGTTATTGATTTAAGGAGAATAATGGTTACTCCGTTTATTTGAATAATACCTTCAATGGTCTTGCACCTAAAATGAATGGTTTATTGAATCTCGATCGTAGTGATACACATGTTCATGTCAAAAGATATAAGATAGTAATGATAGTAGCACATACTTGTGGCGAGTCATATTGGTATAAAACGCATGAAGAAGCTCCATGTTGATGGATCTTTGGACTCACTCGTTTTTGAAAAGATTGAGACATGCGAACCATGTCTATTGGTATATACGCATGAAGAAACTCCATGCAGATGGATCATTTGGACTCTCCTAATTTTTAATCACTTGAGACATGCAAATCATACCACATGGGCAAGATGACTGAAAGGCCTCGTTTTCAGTGAAATGGAACAATAAAGCAACTTGTTGGAAGTAATACATTTTGATGTGTGTAGTCCAATGAGTGCTGAGGCACGCAGTGGATATCATTATGTTCTTACTTCACAGATGATTTGAGTAGGTGCCAAGTGTATTTACTTGATGAAACAAAAGTCTAAATTATTGAAAGGTTCAAGTAATTTCAGAGTGAAGTTGAAGATCGTCGTGACAAAAGGATAAAATGTCTATGATATGATCACAAAGATGAATATCTGAGTTGCGTGTTTGGTACACAATTAAGACATTGTGGAAATTGTTTCACAACTAATGCCGCCTGGAACACCATAGTGTGATGGTGTGTTCGAACGTCATAACTACACCCTATTGGATATGGTGCATGCCATGATGTCTCTTATCGAATTACCACTATTGTTTATGGGTTAAGCATTAGAGACAACCACATTCACTTTAAATAGGGCACCACATAATTCCGTTGAGATGACAGCGTATGAACTATGGTTTAGAGAAATATAAGCTGTCGTTTCTTAAAAGTTTGGGGCTGCGACGCTTATGTGAAAAGGTTTCAGACAGATAAACTCGAACCCAAAGAGGATATATGCATCTTCATAGGACACCCAAAAACAATTGGGTATACCTCCTATTTCAGATCCGGAAGCAAAAGTGATTGTTTCTAGAAACGGGTCCTTTCTAGAGGAAAAGTTTCTCTCGAAAGAATTGAGTGGGAGGATGGTGGAGACTTGATAAGGTTATTGAACCATCACTTCAACCAGTGTGTAGTAGGGCATAGGAAGTTGTTCTTGTGGCGCCTACACCAATTGAAGTGGAAGCTAATGATAGTGATCATGAAACTTCAGATCAAGTCACTACCAAACCTCGTAGGACGACAAGGACGCGTACTACTTCAGAGTGGTACGTAATCATGTCTTGGAGGCCATGTTGCTAGACAACAATGAACCTACGAGCTATAGAGAAGCGATGGTGGGTGAGGGAGTCCTGGATTAGGGGGTATCCTGACAGCCGGACTATATACATCGTCCGGACTATTGAAGCGGGAAGATACAAGACTCAAGACTCCGGCTCGTGTCCAGATGGGACTCTCCTTTGCGTGGAAGACAAGCTTGGCGATCCAGATATTATATTTCCTTCCTTGTAACTGACTCCATGTAAACCCTAGCCCTCTCCGGTGTCTATATAAACTGAAGAGGATGGTCCTTAGAAGGCCGATCACAATTACATTCATACCATCATAGGCTAGCTCCTAGGGTTTAGCCTCTATGGTCTCGTGGTAGATCTACTCTTGTACTACTCATATCTTCAATATTAATCAAGCAGGAACTAGGGTTTTACCTCCATCGAGAGGGCCCGAACCTGGGTAAACATTGTGTCCCTTGCTTCCTATTACCATCAGCCTAAGATGCACAAATCGGGACCCCCTACCCGAGATCCGCCGGTTTTGACACCGACATTGGTGCTTTCATTGAGAGTTCCTCTGTGTCATCGCTGCAAGGCTTGATGGCTCGCCTCGTTGTCAAGGATGACATCATCTCTGGAGGAGCGCTGGCTGTAGGCCAAATTCTCCGACTTGGCGTCTTCATTATGGCCGCCCCATTGGCTGTCGCACCAACGATGGCCTCTCGGGTCATCATGCATAACCTTCGTATCAATTTGGAGCTTGCCGAACAGATGGATCCGATAAAGCTCTCCTCTCTTAATGAGCTCTTGGATTGCGTCGCCGCTTTGGGAGTCGCTACGGACTATGACCGGATTGGGCTTAAACCTGACCAAAGGGACATTAGATCCCCGCCGGCCACCCATGAGATAGCGGTAGTGGGGGAACCACACACGGGTTGCCCCTCAACTCTGAGGACGAATTATGTACGGATCGCCAAACTCTGTGGATCAAGCACCGACTCAAAGGAAGACATGACCCGGGTCCCGGACTTAGAATCGGGCATTGGGTCGAAGAGATTGGGCAACACTCCGGATCCTGAGCTGTCGGGATCGGAGCCTCCCTTGCCCTAGGGTGTTAGACCGGATCAAAATCTGGATTCAGCCAACAACACCCACCCGGACTTAAACCGTCTCTCCCGCATCAGGCAAGAGCCCCAGGAGACAGTACATCGTTACTGGGCCAGATTCCTCCTTACGCTTAACAAGGTCAAGGGCTGCCACGAGGAGGACGTAGTCTCACTTTTCTGCAAAAACTGCACGAACAAAGGACTCCTTAATGCTATAAGCCGTCGTGACATAATAAACTTTGCGGACTTGGCAACCATAGTACAGAAGTACTGTGCGATGGAAAGCGCCTGGAAAACCCAAATGGAATTTTGGGATAGTACGGCACTCACCAGAACCTTTGTCTGAACTAAACGGTCGAACTCTCGAAAGTCGGCCGATCCAATTCCCAAGAAGTCGAAACCCGCCCGAGGGCATGGAACCGTGTTGGAAGGATGGCTCAATGGGCCATGTAAGCTTCACAGTACGCCGGACGCAACACCAACCCATAGCCTTAGGGCATGTTGGATACTCCGGGAGGTAGCAAAAAGTGGCGAGGATCTCCTCGAGAGCCATAAAGCAGAGCAACATCCCACCAAGGAACACAATACGGTACTAACAGTCTCCGAGACCTTCGCCTCAAACAATAGGCGCAAGCGAGCTCATCGAAGCTCCGCTGAAATCTGCCATGTGGCAAAATAAATCCGTGGAACGACACTGCTATAACTTTCAATGCCAGTGACGAACCCCAATTCCAGACCATCCGGGAACCAGCCGCTCTGGTCCTTAGCCCAATAGTGGACGGCTTTTGGCTCACTAAAGTACTCATGGACGGCGGAAGCAGATTAAACTTGATATACGAAGAAACACTCAGGAAGATGGAAAATGACAAAAGCCGCATTGAACAAAGCGGCACAACCTTCAGGGGAATTATCCCTAGTCGGGAAGCACGGTGTGCGGGGAAAATCACACTCGATGTGGTATTCGGCACCCCAGAGAATTACAGGTCCGAAGAAATCACATTCCAAGTGGCTCCTTTCAGCAGCGGATACCACGCCCTTCGAGGGCGGGACGCATTTGCAAGCTTTCAAGCTATACCCCATTACGGGTACATGAAGCTTAAAATGCCCGGACCCAATGGAATCATCACTCTAGCTAGTGATCCGGACGTCGCACTCCGCGCCAAAAACAAAACTGCAGCACTAGCCTTGGAAGCACTGTCCGAAGCCCTAGCAGCAGAAGCATTAACAACACTGCGCACCACCGTGGACAGGGACAACATGATACTCGACAAGCGACCCAAGTCCACCTCATTTAAACCCGCAGATGAGATAGTCAAATTCCAAGTCCACCCTACGGACCCCACGAAGACAGCTTCCATCGGGACACAGTTGAGCCCCACTATGGACGCCGCACTGCGAGACTTCTTACGCGAGAATTGGGACGTTTTTGCCTGGCACCCATCGGATATGCCAGGCATCCCGCGCGGATTGGCCGGACATAGCCTTAACATACTAAAGGGATACAAACCTATTAAACAGACCCTAAGTCAATTTTCAGAGCCCAAACGGCGGGCCATGGGGGAAGAGCTAGCCAAGCTACTTGAGGCCGGATTCATCAGAGATATCAAGCATCCGGATTGGCTGGCGAACTCGGTAATGGTACCAAAGAAGGACAAATCCTGGAGCCTATGCGTCGACTTCAAAGACCTCAACAAGGCTTACCCCAAGGATCCCTTTCCCCTCCCTCGCATCGATCAAATCATCAATGCCACAGCAGGACATGACTCACTGTGTTTCCTCGACGCATACTCTGGATACCATCAAATAAAGATGGCAGAGTCCGACCAAGCTGCAACAGCTTTCATAACACCGTATGGCCCTTTCTGTTTCAACACTATGCCTTTCGGGCTTAAGAATGCCGGCGCAACCTATCAACGCATGATTCAAACATGCCTGGAAAAGCAAATCGGGAAAACAGTGGAGGCATACGTGGACGACGTAGTCATAAAAACAAGACACGTCGAAACCCTAATAGATGACTTGAGGCTTACGTTCGACAACCTCCGAACATACGACATCAAGTTGAATCCAGAGAAATGCGTTTTCGGCGTCCCCTGTGGAAAACTTCTAGGCTTCATCGTTTCCAATAGAGGAATTGAAGCTAATCCGGCAAAAATCCGAGCTTTGTCGCAGATGGCTATACCAATAGACCTCAAACACATCCAGAAACTAGCTGGATGTGTGGCTGCTTTGAGCCGCTTTATCTCCAGGTTAGGAGAAAAGGCATTACCGCTTTACCGCCTTCTTCGGCACACCGGACACTTCGTGTGGATAGATGCAGCCACGGCCGGACTCAATGAAATAAAGACCTTATTGGCCAATAATCCAGTCCTAACAACGCCAAATATCGGCGAACCTATGCTGCTGTACATAGCTACAACGCACCAAGTTGTAAGCGCAGTACTCGTCGTCGAACGAGAGGTTGACGGATACAAATTCCCGCTATAGAAGCCGGTTTCTTACGTATCCACGGTCCTCACCCCATGCAAATACCGATACCCACACTATCAAAAATGAGCATACGCGGTCTTCATGGCATCCCGAAAGCTATGACACTACTTTCAAGAGTGTTCGATGACGGTGGCCTCCGAAGTACCACTAAATGATATAATAAATAACCGCGATGCCACGGGCCGGATCGCTAAATGGGCCATCGAGCTCCTTCCGTTCGACATAACATACAAGCCTCGGCGGGCTATCAAGTCGCAAGTATTAGCTGACTTTGTCACCGAATGGACGGAAGCCGAACTCCCTAAAGAGTATGGCACGTACTCTAACTGGATCATGCACTTCGACGGCTCTAAAATGCTGGCCGGATTGGGAGCAGGCGTAGTCCTGACGTCCCCCACCGGAGAAACGGTCCAATACATCCTCCAAATATTATACACAGACTCCAACAATGCAGCCGAATATGAGGCTCTGTTGCATGGTCTTCGGATGGCAGTCTCTATGGGCATTCAACGCCTAGAGGTGCGCGGGGATTCAAACCTCGCAATATCATAAATAAACGGAGACTTTGATGCCAAGGATCCGAAAATGGCCGCCTACCGTAATGCTGTCCTTAAAATGTCAGCTCGGTTCGAGGAGCTCGAATTTCACCATGTGGCTCGAGAAAACAATCAAGCGGCACATATCCTTGCCCGCATCGGCGCTAAACGTGACCCTGTCCCATCTAACATATTCCTGGAAAGGCTGTTCAAGCCATCCATGGTATGGGAAGGGGAGTCCAGCAATACCAGCACGGATCCGAATACATCCCCAGATTCCGAACTATCAGACATAATCGGAGGCTCTACCACCGAAATAACATCGTCAGCCCACAAAATAATGGCTGTCATCGCCCCGTGGACTGGGCCTTTCTTGGCCTACCTAAATAGGCAGGAGCTCCCCAAAGATCAAAATGAAGCACGCTGCATCGTCCGACGTTCTAAAGTTTACAAAGTCCATGAAGGGGAACTCTATAAGAAAAGTGCGACCGGAGTGCTCCAAAGGTGCATCTCCGAAGAGGAAGGGCGGCAGCTCTTGGCTGAAATCCATGCCGGACTGGGCGGGCACCATGCCGCGGCTCGAGCACTAGTTAGCAAGGCCTTCCGTACAGGTTTCTATTGGCCTACGGCCCGAGCAGACGCACAGGACCTTGTCCAACACTCCGTCGGTAGCCAGCTCTTTGCCAATCAGAGTCATATGCCCCCTACCGCTCTCCAAACAATCCCCATAACTTGGCCCTTCGCGGTCTGGGGACTGGATATGGTTGGACCCCTTAAAGGGGGAAGCCACAAGAAAAAATACTTATTGGTCATGGTAGATAAGTTCACCAAATGGATAGAAGCCAAACCAGTGAAAACAGCCGAATCCGGACCAGTAATAGACTTTATATCCGGGGTCGTACACCGATACGGTGTCCCCCATAGCATCATCACCGATAATGGCCCAAATTTCACAGCCAATGAAGTGAAAGCTTGGTGCGGCAAAATGGGCATTAAGCTTGACTATGCTTCCGTCTACCATCCTCAAACAAATGGCCAGGTCGAACGGGCAAACGGTCTCATCATGAGCGGCATCAAACCCAAACTAGTGCGATCCTTGACAGAGTCGGACACTCATTGGGTCGAGGAGCTCGACTCCGTGCTCTGGGGGCTGCGGATCATGCCAAATCGCACCACTGGATATACACCATTTTTTATGGTGTATGGCGCGGAAGCAGTACTACCCTGCGACATAATACATGATTTCACGCGTACGCATGTACGAAGAGAAGGAAGCCGAGTTACATCAGCAAGATAACTTGGACGCCCTAGAGGAGGAGCGCGATGTCGCTAAGGCCCGTTCCGCATTCTATCAGCAATAGGCTCGACGATACCAAATCAGAGAAGTGCGGGCCAAAACTTATAATATTGGCGAGCTCGTTCTACGCTTACCGCAGAAGAAGAAGGACAAGCTCAAACCCAGGTGGGAAGGTCCCTTTGTCATTGACAAAGTTCTCACCGGAGGAGCGTACCGCTTACGTAATGCGTCCGATAACAGACTCGAGCCGAACCCATGGAACGCGGCCAGACTCCGGAGATTCTACGCCTAGCGCCGAGCTCAGTGTTTGTCTCCTTACCTCCTCCTTTTTAATTATGCTCCCTCCCTCTTCCTTTTTCGATCCTTTTCTCTTCACATAAAGTATTTAATACAGTACGGACTTCCGGATTACTCCAGCTGCACTATGTGTGTAAGCAATACCTGTGGGCTTCCTATACGGAAGCTAAACATAACTTACTCTAAAAGGCTTTTTGCCCATCACACATGTGTTTTCCATGTGTGCCTTTTCTTCACCATTATATGCATCGATATGACTTAAGATGTGGCCAAGCTGGGTTGCCTGGCTCCTGTGTTTATGCCCTACGTTCCCGTTAATTCGGCTAGGGCATAAGGGGAGCACCTCTGCGATTGTTACTGCCGGTTCAGCCGGATGTGTACCAGACTGGGTGAAGCCGAAAGCTAGTTTCCTTAAGAGAATATTCGGTCGGTGAACACAATATGTCTTCGTTTATCATAACATAAATCCCCAGAAGTTTTGTATCCTGCGCCATGGTTCGCAGTTTGGACATGTGCCTTGTCGCATGCCTACCCAGGGAAAGGAACCCTTAACGGAACTATTCTCCCTGGAAGATGTTTCTTACTATCCATGTAATATAACATAACTAGTTGGGTACTTGTCTGTTCAAGCACTTATGACCCCTACGCCTGGTTTCCACGCATACTCCGGTTTTGTATAACCGAGGGGTATTCGGACACACCCCGGACTGTAGGATCCGGGGGCTGAAGCGAAAAGGTCCACCATGACAAATGATTTTAATCCGGCTAGGGGCTACTTATATCCATTGAATTACACAGTCACTTGGACTGACTATATTCCTCCTCTATACCATCCAATGGGCTATCTAGGTTACAATCCTGTTGAGAATACTTTGCGGCTAACGCTACCTGGTCATATACCAGACTCACAGGAATTTCTTGCCCATCTGGCCCTGCCGGTCTGACTTCGGTCATATGGTTCGGGTCCGGCTTGGTGTAGCGCGTCTTCACCATAGCCCGTGGTTTCCTTGCACCCTGCCGGCGGGCTGACATCTTCCACAGTCGGAAGCGCCGCCATGCTCCTTGAAGCATGTCCACAAGCTCTCCCATGCCATTCGGCAGGAAGCTTGATGGCCACAAGGCCTACGCTACGCCCTGCATCGCCTGCCGAGCTCGCTCGTGCAGCTGTGAGAGGTCTTGCAGTAAATCGCCTGCAGATGCGGGCATCTCCTCCTCAGGGTGACCCGTCAGCATTCCTACAAGCAAAACTCTTTCAATATACTTCCTCACCGAACTATGCTACAGTTCGTCTAGGCACTTACCATAAATGCCGCGGCAAAGCCTTTTGTTCTCCTTCACGGAGTCCGCCAGCTACGCACGGACGTCTGTCAATTCCACGTCCAGCCGAACATTGGCATCTTGGAGAGTATTCTTCTCCTACTTGACTTGCGTAAGAATGCGCTCGCCAGCCTCTGGAGATGCGACTCGTCATCCCGCCCGCCCTTCGGATTTACTCCGGGGTTATCTGCAGAATTTTCTATTAAACTCGTCATACCAGCCAGTTGCTAACCGGTACATTTTCATACAATCGAGATAAATGTTACCAGATGAGGCCTTCTGGGATTCCTCTAGCTTGGCAACCGTGGCCCTCGGTTGGTTCTTGCACTCCTCTAGCTCCCGAGACAATTTCTCATTCTTATGTACGAGAACCTGCGCATAAATTGATACTTAAAACTGTTGTTCCAACTGTTTCAAGTCTCAGGGGCTACTGCTATACATACTTATCAAACTTTCTTACCCGTATATCTTTGGTATACTGGTCCGTCGCCCGGGCAAGCCCGCCTTGAGCAGCCCGGATGTATGCGTCTCCCAAATTGAAAGCATTAAATGCCTCTTCGGAAAAGATGTTGTTGCGAAGCACGGCCCGTCGACGCCGGTGATTCAGGGCGCTCTCTACTTTGGAATTCATGGCAGAGAGCATATCTGCGTCCTCTGTCGGAGGACTATACGACATCGGCCCTGCGTCCGCCTCCTCTCTCGAAGTCGGTTCTGGAGCCCGACTGGTGGAGGCGTGGTTGGCAGGATCCCCGGATATAGTCCGGATACTCCTTTTCCTGCCAGGATGTAATTGGCGCTGTTATACTTCAAATAACAATAATTACATGACAGGTTGTTTCCTTACCTCTATAGAGGCGTGTCGGCCCTAACCGCCTTCCTCTTGAGCCTACCCAATCCGGACGCCTATGGCCGATGGGTCGCTAGGGGCTCGGCCCTGCGCTCCGACCGTCGTCTCTGCCAAAACACGACGCTTCAGGGATAAGGCATGACATCAGGAAAGAGTCCTCTTCGGAGGATCGAGTCTTCGTCCTGGCTTACACGTGACGTAGGTAGCAGTCCAGGATAATCGGCAGTAATAGCCACTGATGCGCCATCACGGCTCGCCCGATAAAATATCCCGTTGACAAACTCCACAGTCGTATCCGGATCTTCTTCGAGTCCTGGATCCAGGGCCCTTTCGGGATCCTCTGGCTCCGGGGAAGGGCTGGAGATTCCTTCTACATCCTTCCTCAGTTCCTGCTCGGAAATATCGAGGCATGTAATCTTAGCGAAAAACGCCATAATAAGTGAAGCGGGAAAATGAACGACGACTTACCCAGTTTGGGGGATTGTACATGGAGAATCCGTCCCGCGGTTTGATGTGAAGGAGTCTTCATCTTCTCCTTTGTATAAGTCGGACAGTATCCTTGCCAAAGCAATGGCGGAGTCCAGACCCTTACGGCCACAAAGGGTGGCATCGTCTTCTCCATTGAAATACCACATGGGATTGCCCCAATATTGAAGCGGTTGCACTCCCTGCATTATGCATAGTGCCATGACCTCGACTATCGTCAGTCCGGACTTGGCCAGTAACTTTATCATGCTCATCAGGAAATGTATTTCCCTGGTATCCTCTTCTTGGGGGCCTCGGGGGCGCCAGCTTAGACGTGCCCTCGGCAGGGTGTTACTGAACTTGGGGAGTCCTGTCCGGACTGGATCCGGAAGGGGGACATCGTCAATATAAAACCACTCTAAAGCCCAGTTCTCTGGTGCCTTCTTGGGAGTGCCGGATTGGTATCCGGTCTCGGTGATACGCCATACTTCGGCCCCGCCCACTTGACATAGGGACTCTCCATGGTTGCGGGGGACAAGGCAAAACAGCTTCTTCCACAAACCTAAATGAGCCTCGTAGCCTAGAAATAGCTCACAAAGGGCGACATACCCTGCTATATGTAGTACAGAGGCTGGGGTAAAGTTGTGCAACTGGAGGCCATAGAACTCTAGGAGCCCACGAAGGAATGGATGAATAGGAAACCCGGCGCCCCTTAACAGATGCGGAATGAGGCATATTCGCTCCTTTGGAGACGGATTATGGGATCTCTCCGCTTGTTCTCCGCCGTTATAGGTGGCTATTCTGGCTCGGACAGGGACCATGAACGCCGGTGGGAGAAGCCCTTGGGTTTGTAACTTTATCAAACAGCTGTGAGAAACTGAACACTCTCTTCAGTCCCCCGGCTTGGGGCAAGGGGAGCGAGCAGAAGAGCTGCGACGACCGGCCATGTTGGAATGGTTTTTTCTGGGCGCTCTGTTGGATGCTTGCTCGAGGGGGAAGAGTGAGGTTTGGATCTGGGAATCCCCGTCTCTTCAAATAGACGGTTAGCCCGAAGGATCGGGGGTGGCAAATGCAAAAATGCCTCGACTCCTCGCATTCACTCGACACGTGGAAATGGTCATTATTGAGGCACTGAAGCCAAGGAGTACAACATTGATGAGATGCCGGACACTGTTCGTCGTAATAGGTACATTGGAGAATTCGTAGATGGAACCCGCCTTGCAATGCCGAAGATAAGACTGCGCACCGGACTCACCGTCATTGAAGCCTGGTTCAGGGGCTATTGAGGGAGTCCTGGATTAGGGGGTATCCGGATAGCCAGAATATATACATCATTCGAACTATTGAAGCGTGAAGATACAAGACTCAAGACTCCGGCTCGTGTCCGGATGGGACTCTCCTTTGCGTGGAAGATAAGCTTGGCGATCCGAATATTATATTTCCTTCCTTGTAACCGACTACATGTAAATCCTAGCCCTCTCCGGTGTCTATATAAACCGGAGAGGATGGTCCTTAGAAGGCCAATCACAATTATAATCATACCATCATAGGCTAGCTCCTAGGGTTTAGCCTCTACGATCTCGTGGTAGATCTACTCTTGTACTACTCATATCTTCAATATTAATCAAGCAGGAAGTAGGGTTTTACCTCCATCGAGAGGGCCCGAACCTGGGTAAACATTGTGTCCCTTGCTTCCTATTACCATCAGCCTAAGACGCACAGATCGGGAGCCCCTACCCGAGATCCGCTGGTTTTGACACCGACAGTGGGCCCGGATTCCGACGAATTGCTCGAGGACATAAAATCTGAGAGAGGATCCATGTATGAAAACAAAGTGTAGACTTTGGAAGAACTACTTGATGGTCGTAAGGCTGTTGGGTACAGATGGATTTCAAAAGGAAGACAGACAATGATGGTAAGTGTCACCATTAAGAAAGCTTGACTTGTTGCTAAGATATTTTCCGACAAGTTCAAGGAGTTGACTACGATGAGATTTTCTCACTCGTAGCGATGCTAAGAGTCTGTTGGAATTATATTAGCAATTACTGCATTATTTATGAAATCTTGCAGATAGGATGTCAAAATATTGTTTCCTCGACGATTTTCTTGAGGAAAGGATGTATGTGATACAACGAGAAGGTTTTGTCAATCCTGAAAGATGCTAACAAGTATGCAAAGCTCCAGCAATCCTTCTAAGGGCTAGAGTAAGCATCTCGGAGTTGGAATATACGCTTTGATGAGATGATCAAAGATTTTGGGTCTATACAAAGTTTATGAGAAACTTGTATTTCCAAACAAGTGAGTGGGAGCACTATAGAATTTCTGATGAGTATATGTTGTTGACATATTGTTGATCAGAAATGATGTAGAATTTCTAGAAAGCATATAGGGTTATTTGAAAAGTGTTTTTCAACGGAAAACCTGGATTAAGCTACTTGAACATTGAGCATCAAGATCTATAAGGATAGATCAAAAACGCTTAATAGTACTTTCAAATGAACACACACCGTGACAAGATTTTGAAGTAGTTCAAAATAGATCGGTAAAGAAGGAGTTCTTGTCTGTGTTATAAGGTGTGAGTACTGAGTGAGACTCAAGACCTGACCATGGCAGAAGAGAGAGAAAGGACGAAGGTCGTCCCCTATGCTTTAGACATAAGCTCTATAATATGCTATGTTGTGTACCACACCTGAAGTGTGCCTTGCCATGAGTCAGTCAAGGGGTACAAGAGTGATCCAGGAATAGATCACAGGATAGCGGTCAAAGTTATCCTTAGTAACTAATGGACTAAGGAATTTTCTCGATTATGGAGGTGGTAAAAGAGTTCGTCGTAAAGGGTTACGTCGATGCAAACTTTAACACTAATTTGGATGACTATGAGTAGTAAACCGGATTTATATAGTAGAACAGTTATTTGGAATAGTTCCAAATAGCGCATGGTAGCTGCATCTAAAAGATGACATAGAGATTTCTAAAACACACACGGATCTGAAAGGTTCAGACCCGTTGACTAATAACCTCTCTCACAAGCGAGATATGATCAAACCCCATGGGTGTTGGATTCATTACAATCACATAGTGATGTGAACTAGATTATTGACTGTAGTGCAAGTGGGAGACTGTTGGAAATATGCCCTAGAGGCAATAATGAAATGATTATTATTATATTTCCTTGTTCATGGTAATTGTCTATTGTTCATGCTATAATTGTATTAACTGGAAACCGTAATACATGTGTGAATACATAGACCACAACATGTCCCTACTGAGCCTCTAGTTGACTAGCTCATTGATCAATAGATGGTTATGGTTTCCTGGCCATGGACATTGGATGTCGTTGATAAAGGGATCACATCATTAGGAGAATGATGAGATGGACAAGACCCAATCCTAAGCATAGCACAAGATCGTGTAGTTCGTTTGCTAGAGATTTTCTAATGTCAAGTATCATTTCCTTAGACCATGAGATTTGCAACTCCCGGATACCGTAGGAATGCTTTGGGTGTACCAAACGTCACAATGTAACTAGGTGGCTATAAAGCTGCACTACAGGTATCTCCGAAAGTGTCTGTTGGGTTGCCACGAATCAAGACTGGGATTTGTCACTCCGTATGACGGAGAGGTATCTCTGGGCCCACTCGGTAATGCATCATCATAATGAGCTCAATGTGACTAAGTAGTTGGTCACGGGATCATGCGTTACGGAACGAGTAAAGTGACTTGTCGGTAACGAGATTGAACAAGGTATCGGGATACCGACGATCGAATCTCAGGCAAGTAACATACCGATTGACAAAGGGAATTGTATATGGGATTGCTTGAATCCCCGACATCGTGGTTCATCCGATGAGATCATCGTGGAACATGTGGGAACCAACATGGGTATCCAGATCCCGATGTTGGTTATTGGTCGGAGAGTTGTCTCGGTGATGTCTGCGTGATTCCCGAACCCGTAGGGTCTACACACTTAAGGTTCGGTGACGCTAGAGTCGTTATGGGAAATTCTTTGTGGTTACCGAAGGTTGTTCGGAGTCCCGGATGAGATCCCGGACATGACGAGGAGCTCCGTAATGGTCCGAAGGTGAAGATCGGTATATTGGACAAAGGGTATTGGAGTCCGGAATTGTTCCGGGGGTACCAGGTGATGACCAGCGTGTCCGAAAGGGGTTTCGGAGGCCCCGACAAGCCTTGGGAGGACTTATGGGCCAAGGGGAAGGGGCACATCAGCCCACTAAGGGGCTGAGCGCCCCTCCCACCCCATCTCACGTAACCTGGAGAGGTGGGGGCGCCACCCCTCCCGGCTTGGGGGGGGGGAGTTTCCTAGGGGGTGGGGCACTCAAACTCATCTAAGGTTTCCCCTGGCCGCCGCCCCCTCCTCTAGATCCATCTAGAGGGGCTGGCCCCCTCTCCCCTTCACCCTATAAATAGAGGGGGGTGGGAGGGCTGCAACACCCTTGCTTTTGGCGCAGCCCCTCCCTCCTCCAACTCTTTCTCCTCCTCCGTAGTGCTTGGCGAAGCCCTGCAGGAATACCACAAGCTCCACCACCACCATGCTGTCGTGCTGTCGGATTTCTCCCTCAACTTCTCCTCTCCCCTTGCTGGATCAATAAGGAGGAGACGTCACCGGGCTGTACGTGTGTTGAACGCGAAGGCGCCATCTGTTTGGCGCTAGATCGGATCTTCCGCGATTTGGATCGCCGCGAGTACGACTCCATCAACCGCGTTCTAGTAACGCTTCCGCTTAGTGATCAAGGTATGAAGTTGCTCATCATCTCCCTCTCTTGCTGCTAGAATCTCCATAGATTGATCTTGGTGATGCGTAGAAAATTTTTAATTTCTGCTACGTTCCCCAACACTTAACCAATATGCTTAATATTCTAAATATATGAAAGATATCATCACTAATAAGAGGAAAATACCTGAAGCTGAGATTTCCACCATGCTTGCCAACTATACCTTTAAGGGTGGAATACCTAAGAAACTTGGTGATCCCAGAGTGCCCACTATACCTTGCTCTATTAAGAGAAATTATGTTAAAACTGCTTTATGTGATTTAGGAGCCGGTGTTAGTGTCATGCCTCTTTCCTTGTATCGTAGACTTGAATTAAGTAAGTTGACACCCACTGAGATATCCTTGCAAATGGCTGATAAATCAACTGCTATACCTGTCGGCATTTTTTAGGACGTACCTGTTGTTGTTGCGAACGCTACTATCTTAACAAACTTTGTCATTCTTGATATTCCCGAGGACGACAGTATGTCGATTATCCTTGGTAGACCCTTTTTAAATACTGCAGGTGCTGTTATTGATTGCAATAAGGGCAATGTCACCTTTCATGTTAATGGAAATGAGCACACGGTACATTTTCCGAGGAAACAACCTCAAGTTCATAGCATAAATTCTATTGAGAAAGTTTCATCAATTATTATTGAGGTTTTGAATTTCCTCTCCCTACTGTCAAGAAAAAGTATGATATTCTTATTGTTGGGGATGTTCATATCCCCGTTGAGGTAACCTAGTGTCACTTCGAAATTTCTCCGGTTCCGTGTTATTCGGAATGAGTTTGTTAAAAAGACTTGATCAACCTTGTTAGTGGATTCATTTTGATGATAATGAGATGGACAAAATTAGATGGCACAACCGTCTGTACCCTTCTTTTTACTTTCTGTCATTTAAAATAAATAAAGCAAAAATAGTATTATTTGTCTGTTTTCTGAATTATCCATGCAATAAAAAAATATCCCGAAAATAAAAGTGCTCCAAATGCCCTGCAAATTTAGTATGATTTTTTATGAATTATTTGAGGATTTTAGGCACTGAAAACACTGCAGGGGGGTTTGCCACCTGGCCACGGGAGTGGAGGGCGCGCCCACCCCGTCTGGGCGCACCCCCTGTTTCGTGGGCCCCTGGTGGACCCCCTCCACTTATGCCAGCACCCACACACTCCATCTTCTTCCCAAAAAAATCCCCATCCAGCTCAAGCAAGAGTTCTAGCTCATTTTTCTGCGATTTTCGATCTCCTTGCTCAAAGCTCCATTCACAAAACTGCTTTGGGAGATTGTTGCTTGGTATGTGACTCCTCCATTGGTCCAAATAGTTTTTGTTCTAGTGCTTTATTCATTGCAAATCCTTGCTGCCTTGGTGAGCCTGTTCTTGAGCTTGCATGTTAAATTTATGAGGTCCCAAGTAATTTTAATGCGTGATATAGGCTCTAGGCACTTGTAGGAGTAGTTGCTATCAATCTTGTTTAGTTTTATTCACTTTTATTTTGAAGTTACTAAAAATTCAGAAATACTGCAGAAAAGAAATATGTTCAGGAAAATATACCAAGGTGGTTCCCCAGTAAAGAAAGGACCTAGGCATGCTATGCATGAGCAAGATGATGAAC
Source organism: Triticum dicoccoides (assembly GCF_002162155.2). NCBI lineage: Eukaryota > Viridiplantae > Streptophyta > Magnoliopsida > Poales > Poaceae > Triticum > Triticum dicoccoides. The sequence goes on along the minus strand of NC_041385.1, from coordinate 857,422,405 downwards.
CACCAAGGGAGGCTGAAGTGCGGTCTTGTGAATGGCCTTCAGAAGAGTTTATGGTCAATGCAGGCATTAATGATGAATTTGAAACATATGTGTGTAATGCCGATCTTAAGGACTTCATGCAAGACAAGTGTCCTCAGTACTACTATCTAACTGATTCTTTCATGAGAAAGTTTTGAATTTTCATCTTCGCGTAATTCTCATAGTGTCCTGTTTGATATTTATGATAAATCATATACCATGGACCTGGAAGACTTTACTACTGCTTGCAAACTCCCGCAGTGTGGAAGTGTTAATGATCCCCACAAATCTGAATTTAGAGATTTCCTTGCTAGCATTACTGTGGGAGAATCTAGGGATATTACACAAGCTACCATATGGAGCATTCATTTTCCTGTTATACATTATTTTGCTCTCTTCATTGGTAGATGCATTAACGGTAAAGATGAAGCATGTCATATTTGTGTCCCTGATCTTTGTGTCCTCAAGAGTGTTGTACTAGGTTGTAAAGATTATAACTTGGGGGCAATAGTTGCACGTAGGTTGCATAAAAATGGTAGAGCTGGAGATTTATTTGGAGGAATTTATGCGACCGTCTGGCCAATTATCTTGGTATAGCCCCGCGAGAGGGTGATATGATGTTGCCTCCTGCTTATTTAGATTATGACGCTATGGTCAAACATCGTTTTCTTAAGAGGAATGAACAATTCCTCCAGTATCGACTAATCTTTGACAGACACAGCTCTGTCCATGTTACTCTTCCTGCTCCTTTCCTTTTTGATTACCAGGCAAAGGGAAGATATGTTGTTACCAGGGAGGAAGCAACTGAACACGAGGGGAGAGCGGAGGCGGCTCGCCAACATGCCGCAGCTCAGGAGGCATTTGCTGCTGCATCTCAGTACGACTCCAGTTACAACTACGGATATCAGCCAGGCTACCCTTGGCATTAGACCAACTTAGGCTAAAAGCCAAAGCTTGGGGGAGTACGTATTTGTCACCGACTTTACATTCATGTTCACACACTATTCTAGCCGTCGGTGCTCATACTCTTTCATTGTATTATCCATGCTAGTTTAATTCTCTTTTTCTAGTTTTCTTCTTGTGTGTTTGATAAACTTTAAGAAAAAACAAAAAAATTAGTTAGTTTAATTTCCCATGCTTGTAGTAGAAATGAAAACCCAAAAAGATTTCTCGTTCTTCTTTTATTTGTTGGGAGCTTTCCCGTGTAAATGGTTTTATTTCCTTTTCTTTCCTTTGGGGGGTTGAGAGTAGAAGACCATATTGAAAATGTTTGGTGGCTCTCATATGCATGATTGTTTATTTAACTTAGAGCCCATATTACCTTGTCTTCTCTCTTGAGTTGAATGCTTGCAGATTCTAGCTTAGTCCAATGCACGTGCACTATTATTATTATACACATCGTTCGGCCGTGCGAGTGAAAGGCAATAATGACGATATATGATGGAGTGATTGAGATGAGAGAAGCTGGTATGAAATCGACCTCTCTTGTTTTTGTAAATATGATGAGTTCATCATTCCTGATTCAGCTTATTATGAAGTAAACATATTTGCAATGACATTTAGAGATTACAGTTGCTTGTGCCATGCTTGATTATCTATGAGTTATAATGGTTTACCTTGCGTGCCAACATGCTATTAGAATGGTTATGATGTGGTATGATGGGATGGTATCCTCCTTTGAATGAATTGAGTGACTCGACTAGGCACATGTTCACGCATGTAGTTGAAACAAATCAACATAGCCTTCATGATATTTATGTTCATGGTGGATTATATCCTACTCATGTTTGTACTTGGTGTGAATTGGTTTTAATGCATGTTTATGACTGTTGTCGCTCTCTCAGTTGGTCGCTTCCCAGTCTTTTGCTAGCCTTCACCTGTACTAAGCAGGAATACTGCTTGTGCATCCAAACTCCTTAAACCCCAAAGTTATTCCAATGAGTCCACCATACCTTCCTATATGTGGTATTTACCTGCCGTTCCAAGTAAATTTGTATGTGCCATACTCCAAACCTTCAAATGAAATTTTGTTTTGTATGCTCTAGCAGCTCATGTTTCCACTAGGGCTGCCTATATCTTCCATGCTAGGTGGGTTATTCTCAAGAGGAGTGGACTCCGCTCCTCATTCGCGAGAAAGGGCCGGTAACCGGGATGCCCAGTCCCATGATCCAAAAAGATCAAAGCAAATCAATATAATTAAACAAAACTCTCCCAGGGCTGTTGTTAGTTGGAGGCACTCATTGTTTCGAGCAAGCCATGGATTAATGCTTGTTGGTAGTAGGGGAGTATAAACTTTTACCATTCTACGTGGGAACTGCCTATAATGCATGTAGTATGGAAGATACAGTCATCTCATAGTTGTTGCATTTACAGTGAAAGTATGCCGCCCAAAATGTTATTCAATCTCTATTTTAAAATCGAGCTATGGCACCTCTACAAATCCCTGCTTCCCTCTGCGAAGGGCCTATCTATTTACTTTTATGTTGAGTCATCACCTTCTTATTAAAAAGCACCCACTGGAGAGCACACTGTCATTTGCATTCATTACTATTGGTTTATATTGGGTATGACTTGACTGGATCTTGTTTACCATGAATTACAATGTTTAGTCAGTCCTTGATCTTTAAAGGTGCTCTGCATTTATGTTTTGCAGTCTCAGAAAGGGCTAGCGAGATATCATTTTGTTATATCATGTTATGATTGTTTTGAGAAAGTGTTGTCATCCGAGTTTTATTATTATCACTCGCTAGCTGATTATGACATTGATATGAGTAATTGTGAGACCGAGGTGTTATTGTGAGTATGGTTAGTTCATAATATATGTTGAAACTTGAATGCTGGCTTTACATGTTTACAACAACAAGAGCAAATAGAGTTTGTAAAAGTTTTTCTTTATCACTTTCAATTTATCAACTGAATTGCTTGAGGACAAGCAAAGGTTTAAGCTTGGGGGAGTCGATACGTCTCCAACGTATCTACTTTTCCAAACACTTTTGCCCTTGTTTTGGACTTGAACTTGCATGATTTGAATGGAACTAACCCGGACTGATACTGTTTTTAGCAGAATTACCATGATGTTGTTTCATGTGTAGAAAACAAAAGTTCTCGGAATGACCTGAAAATCCTCGGAGACAAGTTTCAGAAAATATAAAAAATGCTTGCAAAAGATGAAGACCAGGGGGCCCACACCCTTTCCACGAGGGTGGGGGGGCGCGCCCACCCCCTCTGGGCGCGCCCCCCTGTCTCGTGGGCCCCCTGCAGCTCCGCCGACCTCAACTCCAACTCCATATATTTCGTTTCGTGGAGAAAGAAATCAGAGAGGAAGTTTCTGAAGGAAATATGCCCTAGAGGCAATAATAAAGTTATTATTTATTTCCTCATATCATGATAAATGTTTATTATTCATGCTAGAATTGTATTAACCGGAAACATGATACATGTGTGAATACATAGACAAACATATAGTCACTAGTATGCCTCTACTTGACTAGCTCATTAATCAAAGATGGTTATGTTTCCTAACCATAGACATGTGTTGTCATTTGATTAATGGGATCACATCATTAGGAGAATGATGTGATTGACATGACCCATTCCGTTAGCCTAGCACTTGATCGTTTAGTATATTGCTATTGCTTTCTTCATGACTTATACATGTTCCTGTAACTATGAGATTATGCAACTCCCGTTTACCGGAGGAACACTTTGGGTGCTACCAAACGTCACAATGTAACTGGGTGATTATAAAGGAGTACTACAGGTGTCTCCAAAGGTACATGTTGGGTTGGCGTATTTCGAGATTAGGTTTTGTCACTCTGATTGTCGGAGAGGTATCTCTGGGCCCTCTCGGTAATGCACATCACTATAAGCCTTGCAAGCAATGTAGCTAATGAGTTAGTTACGGAATGATGCATTACGTAACGAGTAAACAGACTTGCCAGTAACGAGATTGAACTAGGTATTGGATATCGACGATCGAATCTCGGGCAAGTAACATACCGATGACAAAGGGAACAACGTATGTTGTTATGCGGTTTGACCGATAAAGATCTTCGTAGAATATGTAGGAGCCAATATGAGCATCCAGGTTCCGCTATTGGTTATTGACCGGAAACGGTTCTCGGTCATGTCTACATAGTTCTCGAACCCGTAGGGTCCGCACGCTTAAGGTTTCGATGACAGTTATATTATGAGTTTATGAGTTTTGATGTACCGAAGGAGTTCGGAGTCCCGGATGAGATCGGGGACATGACGAGGAGTCTCGAAATGGTCGAGACGTAAAGATCGATATATTGGACGACTATATTCGGACTTCGGAAAGGTTCCGAGTGATTCGGGTATTTTTCGGAGTACCGGAGAGTTACGGGAATTCGCCGGGGAGTATATGGGCCTTATTCGGCCATACGGGAATAGAGGAGAGAAGCCGAAAGGAAGGAGGTGCGCAGCCCCCCTCTGGTCCGAATTGGACAAGGGGTGCAGCCCCCTTTTCCTTCCTCCTCTCCCCCCCTTTCCTTCTCTCCTACTCCAACAAGGAAGGGGGGGAGTCCTACTCCCGGTGGGAGGAGGACTCCTCCTGGCGCACCCCTCATGGCCGGCCGCACCTCCCCCCTCCCTCCTTTATATACGGGGGTAGGGGGCACCCCATAGACACACAAGTTGATCTACATGATCGTTCCTTAGTCGTGTGCGGTGCCCCCCTCCACCATATTCCACCTCAGTCATATCGTCGTGGAGTTTAGGCGAAGCCCTGCGCCGGTAGAACATCATCATCGTCACCACGCCGTCGTGCTGACGGAACTCATCCCCGACACTTTGCTGGATCGGAGTCCGGGGATCGTCATCTAGCTGAACGTGTGCTGAACTCGGAGGTGCCGTATGTTTGGTACTTGGATCGGTCGGATCGTGAAGACGTACGACTACATCAACCGCGTTGTCATAACGCTTCCGCTTACGATCTACGAGGGTACGTGGACATTACTCTCCCCTCTTGTTGCTATGCATCACCATGATCTTGCGTGTGCGTAGGAATTTTTTTAAAATTACTATGTTCCCCAACAGTGGCATCCGAGCCTGGTTTTATGCGTAGATGTCATATGCACGAGTAGAACACAAGTGAGTTGTGGGCGATACAAGTCATACTGCTTACCAGCATGTCATACTTTGGTTCAGCGGTATTGTGAGATGAAGCGGCCCGGACCGACATTATGCGTACGCTTACGCGAGACTGGTTTCACCGTTACGAGCACTCGTGCTTAAAGGTGACTGGCGGGTGTCTGTCTCTCTCACTTTAGTTGAATCGAGTGTGGCTACGCCCGGTCCTTGCGAAGGTTAAAAAAGCATTAACTTGATGAACTATCGTTGTGGTTTTGATGCGTAGGTAAGAACGGTTCTTGCTAAAGCCCATAGCAGCCACGTAAAATTTGCAACAACAAAGTAGAGGATGTCTAACTTGTTTTTGCAGGGCATGTTGTGATGTGATATGGTCAAGACGTGATGCTATATTTTATTGTATGAGATGATCATGTTTTGTAACCGAAGTTATCGGCAACTGGCAGGAGCCATATAGTTGTCGCTTTATTGTATGAAACGCAAACGCCCTGTAATTGCTTTACTTTATCACTAAGCGGTAGCGATAGTCGTAGAAGCAATAGATGGCGCAACGACAACGATGCTACGATGGATATCAAGGTGTCGCGCCGGTGACGATGGTGATCACGATGGTGCTTCGAAGATGGAGATCACAAGCACAAGATGATGATGGCCATATCATATCACTTATATTGATTGCATGTGATGTTTATCCTTTATGCATCTTATCTTGCTTTGATTGACGGTAGCATTTTAAGAAGATCTCTCACTAAATTATCAAGAAGTGTTCTCCCTGAGTATGCACCGTTGTGAAAGTTCTTCGTGCTGAGACACCACGTGATGATCGGGTGTGATAGACTCTACGTTCAAATACAACGGATGCAAAACAGTTGCACACGCGGAATACTCAGGTTAAACTTGACGAGCCTAGCATATAACAGATATGGCCTCGGAACACGGAGACCGAAAGGTCGAGCGTGAATCATATAGTAGATATGATCAACATATTGATGTTCACTGTTGAAACTACTCCATCTCACGTGACGATCGGACATGGTGTAGTTGATATGGATCACGTAATCACTTAGAGGATTAGAGGGATGTCTATCTAAGTGGGAGTTCTTAAGTAATATGATTAATTGAACTTAAATTTATCATGAACTTAGTCCTGGTAGTATTTTCCAAATTATGTTGTAGATCAATAGCTTGCATTGTTGCTTTCATATGTTTATTTTGATATGTTCCTAGAGAAAATTGTGTTGAAAGGTGTTCGTAGCAATGATGCGGATTGGATCCGTGATCTGAGGTTTATCCTCATTGCTGCACAGAAGAATTATGTCCTTAATGCACCACTAGGTGACAGACCTATTGCAGGAGCATATGCAGATGTTATGAACATTTGGCTAGCTCAATATGATGACTACTTGATAGTTTAGTGCACCATGCTTAACAGCTTAGAATCGGGACTTCAAAGACGTTTTGAACGCCATGGACCATATGAGATGTTCCAGGAGTTGAAGTTAATATTTCAAGCAAATACCCGAGTTGAGAGATATGAAGTCTCCAACAAGTTCTATGGCTAAAAGATGGAGGAGAATCGCTCAACTAGTGAGCATGTGCTCAGATTGTCTGGGTACTACAATCGCTTGAATCAAGTAGGAGTTAATCTTCCAGATAAGCTAGTGATTGACAGAGTTCTCTAGTCACCATCACCAAGTTAGTAGAACTTTGTGATGAACTACAGTATGCAAGGGATGACGAAAACGATTCCCGAGCTCTTCGTGATGTTGAAGTCAACGAAGGTAGAAATCAAGAAAGAGCATCAAGTGTTGATGGTTGACAAGATCACTAGTTTCAAGAAAAGGGCAAAGGGAAAGAAAGGGAAACTTGAAGTAGAATGACAAGCAAGTTGTCACTCCCGCGAAGAAGCCCAAAACTGGACCAAAGCCTGAAACTGAATGATTATACTGCAAAGGAAATGGTCACTGGAAGTGGAAATGCCCTGAATATTTGGTGGATAAGAAGGATGGCAAAGTAAACAAGGGTATATTTGATATACTAGTTATTGATGTGTACCTTACTAGTGTTTATAGTAGCCCTTGAGTATTTGATACTTGTTCAGTTGCTAAGATTAGTAACTCGAAACAGGAGTTACAGAATAAACAGAAACTAGTTGAGGGAGAAGTAACGATGTGTGTTGGAAGTGGTTCCAAGATTGATATGATCATCATCGCACACTCCCTATACTTTGGGGATTAGTGTTAAACCTAAATAAATGTTATTTGGCGTTTGCGTTGAGCATGAATATGATTTGATCATGTTTATTGTGATATGGTTATTCATTTAAAGTCAAAGAATAATTGTTGTTCTATTTACATGAATAAAACCTTCGATGGCCATACACCCAATGAAAATAGTTTGTTGGATCTCGATCGTAGTAATACACATATTCATAATATTGATGCCAAAATATGCAAAGTTGATAATGATAGTGCAACTTATTTGTGGCACTGCCGTTTGGGTCATATCGGTGTAAAGCGCATGAAGAAACTCCATAAAGATGGATTTTTTTGAATCTCTTGGTTATGAATCATTTGATGCTTGCAAACCGTGCCTTTTGGGCAAGATGACAAAAACTCCGTTCTCCGGAACAATGGAACGAGCTACTGACTTATTGGAAATAATACATACGGATGTATGCGGTCCAATGAGTGTTGATGCTCGTGGCAGGTATCGTTATTTTCTGACCTTCACAAGATGAATTGAGCAGATATGAGTATATCTACTTAATGAAGCACAAGTCTGAAACATTTGAAAAGTTCAAAGAATTTTAGAGTGAAGTGGAGAATGATCCTAACAAGAAAATAAAGTTTCTGCAATTTGATCGCGAGACAAATATTTGAGTTACGAGTTTGGTCTTCAATTAAAACAATGTGGAATAGTTTCACAAACTCATGCCACCTGGAACACCACAGCTTAATGGTGTGTCCGAACGTCATAACAGTACTCTATTGGATATAGTGCAATCTATGATGTCTCTTACCGATTTACCACTATCGTTTTGGGGTTATGCATTAAAGACAGCTGCATTCACTTTAAATAGGGCACCATCAAAATCCGTTGAGACGACGCCTTATGAATTGTGGTTTGGCAAGAAACCAAAGTTGTTGTTTCTTAAAAGTTTGGGGTTGCGATGCTTATGTGGAAAAATTTCAACCTGATAAGCTCGAACCCAAATCGGAGAAGTGCGTCTTCATAGAATACCCAAAGTTAACTATTGGGTACACCTTCCATCACAGATCCGAAGGCAAGTTATTTGTTGCTAAGATGGATCCTTTCTAGAGAAGAAGTTTCTCTTGAAAGAAGTGAGTGGGAGGAAAGTAGAACTTGATGAGGTAACTGTACCTACTAACTTGTTGGAAAGTAGTTCATCACAGAAATCAGTTCCAGTGATTCCTACACCAATTAGTGAGGAAGTTAATGATGATGATAATGAAACTTCAGATCAAGTTGCTACCAAACCTTGTAGGTCTTCCAGAGTAAGATCCGCACCAGAGTGGTGCGGTAATCATGTTCTGGAAGTCATGTTACTAGACCATGATGAACCTACGAACTATGAGGACGCGATGATGAGCCCAGATTCCGAGAAATGGCTTGAGGCCATAAAATCTGAGATATGATCCATGTATGAGAACAAAGTATGGACTTTGATTGACTTGCTCGATGATCAGCAAGCCATGTTAAATAAATGGATCTTCAAGAGGAAGACAGACACTGATAGTAGTGTTACTATCTACTAAGCTCGACTTGTTGCGAAAGGTTTTCGACAAGTTCAAGGTGTTGAATACGATGAGATTTTCTCAGTCGTATCGATGCTTAAGTCTATCTGAATCATCTTAGCAATTGCCACATTTTATGAAAACTGGCAAATGGATGTCAAAACTGCATTCCTTAATGGATTTATTAAAGAAGAGTTGCATATGATGCAACCAGAAGGTTTTGTCAATCCTAAAGGTGCTACCAAAATGTGCAAGCTCCAACGATCCATCAATGGACTGGTGCAAGCATCTCGGAGTTGGAATATACGCTTTGATGAGTTGATCAAAGCATATGGTTTTATACAGACTTTTGGAAAGGCATGTATTTACAATAAAGTGAGTGGGAGCACTGCCACCTTTCTTATAAATATATGTGAGTAACATATTGTTGATCAGAAATGATGTAGAATTTTCTGGAAAGCATAAAGGAGTATTTGAAAGGAGTTCTTTAAAAGAAAGACCTCAGTAAAGCTATTTACGTATTGAGCATCAAGATCTATTGAGATAGATCAAGACGCTTGATAAGTTTTTCAATAAGTACATACCTTGTCAAGATTTTGAAATAGTTCAAAATGGAACAGTCAAAGAAAGAGTTCTTGCCTGTGTTGCAAAGGTGTGAAATTGAGTAAGACTCAAATCCCGACCACGGCAGAAAATAGAAAAGAGAATGAAAGTCATTCCCTATGCCTCAGTCATAGGTTCTATAAAGTATGCTATGTACCAAACCTATTGTATACCTTGCTCTGAATTTGGCAAGGGAGTACAATAGTGATCTAGAAGTAGATCACTGGACATTGGTCAAAATTATCCTTAGAGAAATAAGGAGATGTTTCTCGATTATGGAGGTGATAAAAGAGCCCGTCGTAAAAAGTTACAATGATGCAAGCTTTTACACCAATCCAGATGACTCTAAGTCTCAATCTGGATAAATATTGAAAGTGGGAGCAATCGGCTAGAGTAGCTCCGTGCAGAGCATTGTGGACATAGAATATTTGCAAAATACATACGGCTCTGAATATGACAGACCCGTTGACTAAACTTCTCTCACAAGCAAAACATGATCATACCTTAGTACTCTTTGGGTGTTAATCACATAACGATGTGAACTAGATTATTGACTCTAGTAAACCCTTTGGGTGTTGATTACATGACGATGTGAACTATGGGTATTAACACATACAGATGTGAATATTGGTGTTAAATCACATGGCGATGTGAACTAGATTATTGACTCTAGTGCAAGTGGGAGACTGAAGGAAATATGCCCTAGAGGCAATAATAAAGTTATTATTTATTTCCTCATATCATGATAAATGTTTATTATTCATGCTAGAATTGTATTAACCGGAAACATGATACATGTGTGAATACATAGACAAACATATAGTCACTAGTATGCCTCTACTTGACTAGCTCATTAATCAAAGATGGTTATGTTTCCTAACCATAGACATGTGTTGTCATTTGATTAATAGGATCACATCATTAGGAGAATGATGTGATTGACATGACTCATTCCATTAGCCTAGCACTTGATCGTTCAGTATATTGCTATTGCTTTCTTCATGACTTATACATGTTGCTTAACTATGAGATTATGCAACTCCCGTTTACCGGAGGAACAGTTTGGGTGCTACCAAACATCACAACGTAACTAGGTGATTATAAAGGAGTACTACAGGTGTCTTCAAAGGTACATGTTGGATTGGCGTATTTCGAGATTAGGTTTTGTCACTCCGATTGTCGGAGAGGTATATTTGGGCCCTCTCGGTAATGCACATCACTATAAGCCTTGCAAGCAATGTAGCTAATGAGTTAGTTACGGAATGATGCATTACGTAACGAGTAAAGAGACTTGCCAGTAACGAGATTGAACTAGGTATTGGATACCGACGATCGAATCTCGGGCAAGTAACATACCAATGACAAAGGGAACAACGTATGTTGTTGTGCGGTTTGACCGATAAAGATCTTCGTCGAATATGTAGGAGCCAATATGAGCATCCAGGTTCCGCTATTGGTTATTGACCGGAAACGGTTCTCGGTCATGTCTACATAGTTCTTGAACCCGTAGGGTCCGCACGCTTAAGGTTTCGATGACAGTTATATTATGAGTTTATGAGTTTTGATGTACCGAAGGAGTTCGGAGTCCCGTATGAGATCGGGGACATGACGAGGAGTCTCGAAATGGTCGAGACGTAAAGATCGATATATTGGACGACTATATTCAGATTCGGAAAGGTTCCGAGTGATTCGGGTATTTTTCGGAGTACCGGAGAGTTACGAGAATACGCCGGGGAGTATATGGGCCTTATTGGGCCATACGGGAATAGAGGAGAGAGGCCAAAAGGAAGGAGGTGCACAGCCCCCCTCTGGTCCGAATTGGACAAGGGGTGCAGCCCCCTTTTCCTTCCTCCTCTCCCCGCTTTCCTTCTCTCCTACTCCAACAAGGAAGGGGGGGAGTCCTACTCCCGGTGGGAGGAGGACTCCTCCTGGCGTGCCCCTCCTGGCCGGCCGCACCTCCCCCCTCCCTCCTTTATATACGGGGGCAGGGTGCACCCCATAGACACACAAGTTGATCTACATGATCATTCCTTAGCCGTGTGCGGTGCCCCCCTCCACCATATTCCACCTCAGTCATATCATCGCGGAGTTTAGGCGAAGCCCTGCGCCGGTAGAACATCATCGTCGTAACCACGCCATCGTGCTGACGGAACTCATCCCCGACACTTTGCTGGATCGGAGTCTGGGGATCGTCATCGAGCTGAACGTGTGCTGAACTCGGAGGTGCCGTACGTTCGGTACTTGGATCGGTCGGATCGTGAAGACGTACGACTACATCAACCGCGTTGTCATAATGCTTCCGCTTACGGTCTACGAGGGTACGTGGACATTACTCTCCTCTCTTGTTGCTATGCATCACCATGATCTTGCGTGTGCGTAGGAAATTTTTTGAAATTACTGCATTCCCCAACAGTTTCATCATGTTTTACGATACAGAGCCGCCGCCAAGCCCTAATATCTCTGGGGAGGGCTGATCTGGAGTCCGTTCGGGGCTCCGGAGAGGGGGATTCGTCCCCATCGTCATCATCAACCATCCTCCATCACCAATTTCATGATGCTCACCGCCGTGCGTGAGCAATTCCATCGTAGGCTTGCTGGACGGTGATGGGTTGGATGAGATTTACCATGTAATCAAGTTAGTTTTGTTAGGGTTTGATCCCTAGTATCCACTATGTTCTAAGATTGATGTTGATATAAATTTGCTATGCTTAATGCTTGTCACTAGGGCCCGAGTGCCATGATTTCATATCTGAACCTATTATGTTTTCATGAATATATGTGTGTTCTTGATCCTATCTTGCAAGTCTATAGTCACCTATTATGTGTTATGATCCGATAACCCCGAAGTGACAATAATCGGGATACTTCTCGGTGATGACCGTAGTTTGAGGAGTTCATGTATTCACTATGTGTTAATGCTTTGGTCCGGTTCTCTATTAAAAGGAGGCCTTAATATCCCTTAGTTTCTGCTAGGACCCCGTTGCCATGGGAGGGTAGGACAAAAGATGACATGCAAGTTCTTTTCCATAAGCATGTATGACTATATTCGGAATACATGCCTACATTACATTGATGAATTGGAGCTAGTTCTGTGTCACCCTATGTTATAGCTATTACATGAGGAATCGCATCCGCCATAATTATCCATCACTGATCCATTGCCTACGAGATTTTCATATATTGTGCTTCGTTTATTTACTTTTCTGTTGCTATTGTTACAATCACTACAAAACCCCCAAAATATTACTTTTTGTTATCTTTGCCTTTACCACCGTTACCATTACTATCATACTACTTTGCTACTAAATACCTTGCTGCAGATACTAAGTTATCCAGGTGTGGTTGAATTGCCCACTCAACTGCTAATACTCAAGAATATTCTTTGGCTCCCCTTGTGTCGAATCAATAAATTTGGGTTGAATACTCTACCCTCGAAAGCTGGTGCAATCCCCTACACTTGTGGGTTATCAGCGACCTTGGCAACATGTGCGTTGATCGGGCGGACCGTTTGTGTTGTTCCCGTGAACTGTATGTCGTCTATCGCGCACGCTTTTGATCTGGCCGACCATTTCTGTTGTGTTTCCTAATCGAAAATAGTTCATCCGAGTGAACTGTATGCCATTTATCGCACACACCTTCATATGGCTGACCGTTTTTGTTTTTTGGCTCCTCGCAAACATTTCATATGGATCAATTGTATGCCGTGTATCCCACATGCAACTCTAATCCGAATCGTGCTTGATGTCTCCGCCATCACACACAGTTTGTCTTATGAGTGACAACTCTATTACAACACCGTTTGCGATTAATGCATCACACACAGTTTTTGGGAAACATAGCATGCAATTTCAAAAAAAACCTACGCTGACGCAAGATCTATCTAGGAGATGCATAGCAACGAGAGGGGGAGAGTGTGTCCACGTACCCTCGTAGACCTAAAGCGAAAGCGTTTGCTCAACGCGGTTGATGTAGTCGAACGTCCTCTCGTTCCGACCGGTCGAGTACCGAACGTACGACACCTCCGAGTTCTGCACACATTCAGCGTGATGACGTCCCTCGAGCTCTCGATCCAGCAGAGGGTTGAAGGAGTAGATGAGTTCCGTCAGCACGACGGCGTGGTGATGTTGATGGTGATGTGATCCATGCAGGGCTTCGACTAAGCACTCCGAGAATATTACCGGAGGCGTAAACTGTGGAGGGGCACCACACACGACTAAGAGCAATTGGTGTGTCTCCTAGCCC
>NC_041385.1:857398016-857408469 GCF_002162155.2 Triticum dicoccoides | reverse complement strand
TATATAAAGGAGGGAGGAAGAGGAGGCCGGCCTAGGCGCGCCCTAAGTGGGGGGGGGAGTCCTACTAGGACTCCCACTAGGATTCGCCCCCCCCCCTTACTTTTTTCGGAGGGGGAAAGGGGGGAAGGAGAGGGAGTAGGAGAAGGAAAGGAGGGTGGCACCCCATTTCCCTAGTCCAATTCGGCCTCCACCCTTGTGGGGGGCGCACCAGCCCCTTGAGGGCTGATACGTCCATTTTGCATCATGTTTTCCTAGTGTTATTTATGTTGTTTTATTGTATAATAATGCTTTTTGGAGTAATTCTAATGCCTTTTCTCTCATAATATGCAAGGTATGCACCAAGGGGGAGAATTCCGGTAGCAGGAAATCTGGACCTGAAAAAGCTACGACAAGCTACCTATTCAGCACAACTTCAAATGAGCTTAAACTTCCCGGGGAATTTTTATAGAATATTTAATAAATATTGGAGCAAATAAGTACGAGAGGGGGACACTGGGTGGGCACGACCCACCTGGGCGTGCCAGGAGGCCCAGACATGCCCTGGTGGGTGCTTCCCTCCTCGGCCAAAACACATAACTCATATAATACATATCGTCATTGAACGTTAAGCGTGCGGACCCTACGTGTTTGAAAACTATGTAGACATGACCGAAAGCAGTCGGAGGAATATGTATTTGACATGAAGAAAGCAGTAGCAATAAAACTGAACGATTATTATGGTAAGATAACGGATGGGTCTTGTCCATCACATCACTCTCCTAATGATGTGATCCCATTCATCAAATGACAACACATGTCTATGGCTAGGAAACTTAACCATCTTTGATTAACGAGCTAGTCAAGTAGAGGCATACTAGGGACACAGTGACTTGTCTATGTATTCAAACATGTATCTTTCCGGTTAATACAGTTCTAGTATGAATAACAAACATTTATCATGATATAAGGAAATATAAGATAACAACTTTATTATTGCCTCTAGGGCATATTTCCTTCAACAGTTTGGTCAAGGGGTTTCTGATTCATGTGTCGGGTTATCAGCATCCTGTAGTAGTGCCACCACATTCTATTCCACATATAGTGCTCTATCCATTTCTCACGCTCATGTATTGCATTGGTTAGAAAATGCTAAAGCGCGTTAGAAGTACGATCCAATTGCCTGGTTTGACACCGGGGTGCTCAAGATTTATATTTATGCGGTGAAACCCCGCAGGTTGCTGCGGGATGTATGGTTATAATTTTTAAGAGATTGCATGAAGTGCGAATGAATTATTTTGAAAATTTTCAGTAGGTTGCTATCTTATGCAATCAGAAATAAAGTATAGCTCCTGAACGATCAAAAACTTCAGTTGTTTACGAAGCTCAAAATAATATTCATCACCCTATGTTTGTACATTCGCGTGGACAACTCACTGCAATCTGACGATCCCTGAACTTGGGAATCGCGCATTGTATTGATGCTACTATCTCAATAAATTTGTTGGCTGTGGATGGCGGAATGTGGGTATTTGTCTTCTCTGCGTGCCCATATGTGTGGGCTTTTTTGAAGATTAGTTCATATGTCTGTGTAACAGAAAATTAGTATCAGGCTGTTATTATTTAAACCTAGACTGGTCGTATGTATCTTCACAATCAAAATATTTAAATGCTCACAAAGGTTTCGTGGTGTAGTTGGTTATCACGTCAGTCTAACACGACGCTCTAACCAGCTGAGCTAATAGAACAGTCGATAGGTTTACTTTTTCTTCCCTTTATATATTATATACAACTACCAATCAGAAATAAAGTAGTATTATATAACCACAACTAAAAATAGTTGACAAAGCCACTGTAAGAATGATTGAACGGAGAAAGTACTAGTAAAATTGACCACCGGTAGATTTTCGCGCCCATCAATCGTATTCTTTACTATTACTCTCTTCTTTTTTACTCTGCGTATTATTTTGCCTAAAATCAAACTTTATAAATTTCGATCAAGTATATAAAATAATCATTGACATATACAATACCGAACCAATACTATTGGATTCATCATTGATTATACTTTCATCATATGTATTTGTTATTGTAAATGTTATTGAATATGTATTACCGCACTCCCAATGCATTATCTCTTAACGCGTCGTCCTTGGAAGCAACCCTTTTTAGAGACAACCACTTCAATGCATTGTCTCTTCATGTCGTATTTAAATATAATTGCATCTTAGTTAATTTAGGGGTGGGCAGTGGACGAAATGGGTTATTTTCCTATTTCTTGAGGAACTTCCGGTTGTTGAAATTTTCACTAGCGCAACTTACACGGGATTGGGTTAATGGTTTCACCATGGCAACACTTTGATATATAAGGCAACAATTGAAAGGATATGTCGTTCCAGTGAAAACAAAAAAATTCCTAAGGAAAGACAACAGGGTTTGTTACCCGTAGCTATTGCTTGTGGAGAGAAGGGAAGAATAGAAAAATAGTAGGGAGATTAGCCACAAAGGATCAGAGCACCAATTACTCTTCATAAGGAAACAAGCCAAGAACCTTATCTCCACCAACATACAACAACTTCCTCTTTCCGTGATTACAGTGCCATATCATCATTTTTGGTTTCTCTTACTTTTTTTTGACCGGTTAAACAGCAGGAAAGGCTCCTACTGCATATATATTAAAAACAAAAAATGTTACAAATTTACATTATGGGGGGGGGGGGGCTAATCCCACCCCCATTAGGGGAGGGGGGGTTCAGATACCAAGAAGTAAAGCCTAATGTTAAATTTTTATTTAATGGAATTTACAAATGCGGTAATAAACTGTTCTATTACTTTTTTTACACAACCTCCTTACCCGCACTGATTTTTTTTAAATCTGATAACCCACATCCTCCTCATTTTTTTGTTTCTATTACTATATGTTGCTTTTTTGCCACTTACCTACACCGATTTCTTCACCCCTAATGATTTCCTAGGCCCTTCCCGTCGCCTTTCCTTTTGAGCGTGCACTCGCCTGCAAGGTGCAACCAAGAGAAACTCTAGTAGAGTCGCCAAATTGGCAGCCTTCATAACACATATGGAACACGCTACATAATGTTTTGGAGGCTGCGGAAGTTGTTGCTACTTGTGATAGTGTCGGGATTCCCCGAAGAGGAATGATGATGTAGTATAGTAGAAGATAGTATTTCCCTCAGTTAAGAATCAAGGTTTATCGAACCAGAAGGAGACAAAACACAATACCTGCCCACACAAAAACTAAATGCTTGCACCCAACAAAGGCAAGGGGGCATCACTCTCCTTGTTCGTGCCGGTTGCAAGTATCAAATCTGGTAGTGGTAGATATAATAATAAAGGTCAAAAACAAAAGTAAAATAAAACAACAAGGGAATTATAATATTTGTTTGATGATAAAGGTGAATGGACTCGGGGGCATAGCTTCACTAGAAGCATCTCTCTCTCATAAATAGCATCGGTGGGTAAAGAAATTACTGTTAGGCAATTGACAGAATAGCACATAGTTATGATGATCATACAAGGCATAGGCCAATAATTAGGGCAAACGGAGTCACAAGGGGCCCACAAGCCATGATGGCGCGCCGTAACCCCGAGGGCGTGTACCCTTGCCTTGTGGCCACCTCGTGGGTCTTGTAGTCCTCTTCCGAAGGTTCCAATGTCTTTTTTGTCTAGAAAAAATCGTCAAAAACTTTCTTCGTGTTTGGACTTCTATCGGTATGGATTTCCTGGAAAACAAAAAATATGGAGAAAATAGGAACTGGCGTTGCACTCTAAGTGATAATATAATAGCATGAAATAATCAAAAAGTATAGATACATTGGAGATGTATCAACATCCCCAAGCTAATTCCTGCTCGTCCTTGAGTATTTAAATGAGAAAAATAAATTTTTTTGATGTGAAATGCTACCTAATATGTTCTTAATTATGTAATCATTTGCGATATGAATATTGGGAAGCGACTGATCTAAGGCACAAATCTATTAGTTTGATTCAAAATGATAATATGCAAGAATGCTATAAAACAATCATTGTCTTTGAAAAATAGAAAATGCTAAAGAACATTATGTCTAAACACTTAATCTTGTAAGCATGGCATAGATCGGTCTTCCTAACATAAAGTATCAATCATGAACATCCCGGTGCCAAACCAATCTTTTTTTACTTTTTATTTTATTTTACCGCTCATCATGGAGCATTTCAGCTCGGAACAGATACTCCACGTCCCTTAGTCATACAATACTGCTCCTAGATTAGAGCTAAACCGCGCTAAAACTACTCCTCGTCGAATGAGAGGCTGATGAATGCTGCCTTACCGGAGCCTGACGCCTCGTGGTCATGGGTTCCCCTTAGAATCCACGGGTGTTCAAAACACTGCGATGGTGTTTTTGGCTCTTCAATGCTGGCTTGGTGTATAGTTGTAAGGTCAACAAATTCCTCATCTTTCTAGGGGCGGACAAATCGAAAGAGAGGATAAGTAGGACCACAATGCAGCATGTAGGAGCATTTGATTGTTGGATCACAGATAAAATCAATGGTAACCATCGGATCATACAGAAAACCAATGGTCTTTTTTCGGGGAACAAAATCAATGGCCAGTGAATCTTTTATTTCTCTCTGTTGCGGAAAGAATCAGATCTATTATAAAAGTTCATCGGAAGTACAAAACATTATCAACCATAATAAAAAAAAATCGAAATTTCGAGACCACCGAACGGCAACAATTGCCGCCAAAATGAGCCGCCGACGCATCACTGTTGCCACTCCCCTACCGGAGACGGCTTTGACTTTCTGAATGACAACGGGGAATCCTTCGTGCACATGCCCTTACGGACCAGCGCCCTGGAGCCGCATAGATCTGAAGCAGCTGATGCCAAATCTCACCACACAACGAGAAACCCTAACCTCACCGCCCCAAGGAGATGGCATGAATCTACGTTGGAGCTTCGTTGACTACATCCAAACGGGCGAACTCAAGGAGGGTCAAAGCCCAGAAGACAAATTCGAAGAAGAAGTGCAGCACCTACGAGGGCTAAAAAAACTCTAACCTAAACTACTAACTAGGGCAGAGGCGCCATGATTTTCCTCCCCGTCACCGACCACCGGAGAGGCAGACGGAGGGAGGCGAGTCCACAGACTCGCCGATGAAGTCTGGAGGGGAAATTTTGCCCTAGCCACGTTGAGGGAGAAAACGAGAGGACGTCCAGTGATGTTAATCTTTTATTTTTCTCGAAATAAGGAAGTGGTCAGTGAATCTAGTACTCCAAGTATCTTAAAATTTATCTACTCTTTCTTCTTGAGCATCTTTAGCCTTTTTTCCCCTGCGATTTGTTTTCTTGAGCTACTCGTTTACGGTGCGCCCGAATTTCTCTTTTCTCTTTCTCTCTAACCAAAGTAATTAATTGACTTTTTTAGTGTAAATTAATTGACTTTTTTAGTGTAAATTAATTGACTTTCAGTGGTGCAATGTGCGTGCTCAGGCACATTAATGCCATCGGCCGATCGTTTGTCAAACAAAAAAAAAAGAAGAATGCCACCGGCCGATCTGCAAAATGAAAACCAAAGTAGATAATTCGTCCATCATCCGTATGATCCGTTCCTGCATGCTTGCATATCCAACCCGCAAGAAAAGCTCATCGTTATCCATCAGGATCGATCGATCGATCAGTTATCTCTAACAACTGTTCATTATCTATCTTCTAACCCGCAGCTATAAATATGGACCATTCGGCGTCCACTTCCTCCATCCCATCCATATCGATCTTCCTCCTCCTCTCCCACGTACAATCTCATCTTGAAAACGATGGTGCAGCGCACTTCCAACGCCGAGGTCATGTCCATGGACCTGTCGCCCAAGAAGCCCGCCAAGGCCTACGCCAGCGACGGCGGCGCCTACTACGACTGGTCGCCGGCCGACCTGCCCATGCTCGGCGCGGCCTCCATCGGCGCCGCCAAGCTGCACCTCTCCGCCGGCGGCCTCGCGCTCCCCAGCTACTCCGACTCGGCCAAGATCGCCTACGTGCTCCAGGGCGCCGGCGCCTGCGGCCTCGTCCTCCCCGAGGCGGCCAAGGAAAAGGTGATCCCCGTCAAGGAGGGCGACACCCTGGCGCTCCCCTTCGGCGCCGTCACCTGGTGGCACAACGCCGAGGGCGCCTCCGCGGAGCTGGTCGTGCTCTTCCTCGGCGACACCTCCAAGGGCCACGTCCCCGGCCGCTTCACCAACTTCCAGCTCACCGGCGCCGCCGGCATCTTCACGGGCTTCTCCACCGAGTTCGTCGCGCGCGCCTGGGACCTCGACCACGACGCCGCCGCCAAGATCGTCTCCACCCAGCCTGGCTCAGGCATCGTCAAGATCGCCGCGGGGCACCGGATGCCGGAGCCTCGCGCAGAGGACCGCCAGGGCGTGGTGCTCAACTGCCTCGAGGCGCCGCTCGACGTGGACATCCCGGGCGGCGGCCGCGTTGTGGTGCTCAACACGGCCAACCTGCCGCCGGTGAAGGACGTTGGTCTGGGCTCTGACCTGGTGAGGATCGACGGCAAGTCCATGTGCTCGCCGGGGTTCTCCTGCGACTCGGCCTACCAGGTCACCTACATAGTGCGCGGCGGCGGCCGCGTCCAGGTCGTCGGCATCGACGGCACCCGTGTGCTGGAGACCCGCGCCGAGGCGGGCTGCCTCTTCATCGTGCCCAGGTTCTTCGTCGTCTCCAAGATCGCCGACGACACCGGCATGGAGTGGTTCTCCATCATCACCACGCCAAAGTACGTCCCACTAGTTTTATTCTCTTTCAATTCAATCTGCTGTATATTTATTTCCTACCATCAAGAATGTCAATCACTACTATAACTTTTGATATGCATCGTGACCAACTAATGTTTGTGTTGTGCAAAACAAATGCAGCCCGATCTTTAGCCACTTGGCTGGTAGGACGTCGGTGTGGAAGGCGATATCACCAGAGGTGCTAGAGACGGCCTTCAACACCACGCCTGAGATGGAAAAGATGTTCCGCTCCAAGAGGCTTGACTCCGAGATCTTCTTCGCTCCCAACTAGACCATCCGCACACCTGTCCATCTTTGGCTTGGCAACACCTTAGGTTATGTTTTCATTAGGGTCGCCCAGGGTTAGATAAATTGAAGTTTGTCGCGTTTGATGGATTATGTAATAATAAGCCTTTGATGGATTTGTCACGCTGGTTAGTTTTTATGGAACTCTTTGAGATCAGTTAATGTTCAATCAATGCAAGTGGCTTATCGATATATTCTTGCAGTGGGTAATTTGTCACTGTTGTGTGTGCGGTGCATGCACCCCCTGCTGGTTAGGCTTTATCAAGCTCTTTGAGATCAGTTAATGTTCGATCAATGCAAGTGGTGTATGGATACATTCCTGCAGTTGTAATTTGTCATTGTTGTGTGGGTGTGTTAGGTTTAGGGTAATTTGTCACGCGCACTCCCAGCTAACTATTAACGAATAATTTGATCAATAGTTTTTTTCCCGCAAAAAAATGCAAGTTTGAACTTTCACACTTTCAAACAAACTTGAAAATAGAGAAATGGAATGGAGTACGTGATGTACTGGTGAGTGTGTTTGACTGTCCCGTGATTCAAATATCTATCTATTGAAGTATCTATCTGATTTCAAGTCCTCCTGAAAAATTTCAAATGGAAAGGGCTTTAAAGTCAGCCTATGAAAGCATATGGTGGGATTTTCATAAATTTTGTTTGACGAGTTGTGTCAACTAGATTTAAGTTGATGCACCATTGCATTAGTTTTATGTCCATGTCCAACCCCTACAGAATGCAAATTCACACATTCCAAAAAGCATGGCTTGGTCAACTAAGAAAAATAGCTCCGAATTGTATACTGAGAGACAGTTCTACAAAATTTATTACTCCGAATTGTCTCTTAGTATACAATCAAGGTTCAAAAGAGCTCGTCACAAGAATCTGCCTCAATTGAACAAGAAATTGACATAAATTTCCAGTATACACTCCTTTCTTCCACACATTAAGTGTGCCCGTTTCCTTGAATTTTGTTCTCAAATTCCTTCCATTTTGAACAAGCCCAAATATAACAAACGCGATGCTTATGGGTTCTCAATATATCTGAAATTTGATTAAATTTAGTTGAGCCTCCTTATGAGGCACACAACATGTGGTGATTTTATTTTAGGTAAGCATCGTACTCAAGAAATGAATCAGATGCTAATTACAACAGTCTGGGACAACGAATAAGTACTGACGTTTGAACGATGCTGACCAAAAGGATGTCATCAGTGTACATACATACTGGTAAGACATGACATTTAAGCAGAAATTTTGATGCCTTTGTCGTTCACTGAAGTACCCTTAAAGATAATTGCCTTTCCCTTATGTTCCAACAGCCTCAAAGCACGCATCAGGACACCACGATCAATTCCCGCGAGTTCTGCAACAAAAGCCACAACATAAAATGACGCTTCAAACTAGCCACAATTAATATCATAAGACCACCTGCAAAAAAAATGATGTACCATAAGTCAACTTTCATTTATTATGAGCAAGGGGCATGCATGGTCTATGCTATATATTACATTTTTTTTCTTTTTTGTGAATTATGTATGGCCTGTGTATGAATTAGTACCGCCACGAACTTATGTCACCGCATAAGCTTCAGTTGCATCGTTTGTTGATACATGCAGGAATGAGGTTTTCCGAGGATTACCTCTGGTTTATCCATTCTTCGTCCAACATAGCTTATCCCAGCTTTATATAATATCCATCCCAAATGGAAAACCCTAGCTGGAAAAAGTTCCAACAGATTCTTATCCAAGATAACCATCACTAAGCCTAGGCTTAGCGAGACGGTTCCTCCTGAGGTTTGTGGAGGTTACAATAATTCCAAACCCACATGGCAAGTTGGGTAAGAGTGAGATATTTATCCAAGCCGAGTCTAAATCCTACATATATATTACTATTTCTGCCTCAAATTGCATTCAAGCAAGAAAATAAGTTTTGCATTACAAAAATATTGAAAATGGTAAATCTAATATTATCTCCATCAAGTTTGGTATACTTACCGGTCCTATGTTTCAGTTCCAGAGTGGCCAAGCCATCATTGAACGGCCAAAAACACAACCGCACTGTTTTGAACACCCATAGATACGAAGGGCAACCCACGACCATGAGGAGTTTGGCTCCAGCAAGGTAGCATTCATAGACCTCTCATTCGACAATGAGTAGTTTTAGGACGGTTTAGCTCTAATCTAGGATCAGTATTGCATAATTAAGGGACGTGGAGTATCTACTCCGAGCTGAAATGCTCCATGATGAGCAGTGAAATAAAAAAGTAAAACACAAAAGAATCTGTTTTTATGGTAAACTTTAGCAAATGTTTTGTCTACTGGCAAAACATTATCATGAAAGGATATCCGAGAAGTCGTGACACAAAAAGATGCTCCAAAATGCTATTTTTAAGGCATTTGGGATTTTTAAGGCATTTTGGAGTGTTGTTTTTTTACGACTTCCACTACTGTCATTTTGTGCTGAAATTTTTCAAGCTCATAATTTTTTTGTTAAAGTTTGCCACAAAAACATTTGAAAGTTTTTTGAAGTTGTATTCATTTTTTCGGTTTTACTGTTCACCCCGATCTCATTTGATCTCAGCAGAAGAAGAGGACTTCCGATAATTAATGTACTTTTATGTTTGATGAGTGGAAGCATTGTATACTCAACCGGTAAGTTACCTAAATCTTGTTTCAATTTGTGTTTGAATGAGTATTTGCGCAAATTTTAGTGTTTGATGAGTTAAGAATTTGGAGCAACAGATAGGTGCAATTTTTTAATTGAGGACTTAAGTTTTACGAGGTCATTTGAGGGGTTAAAGGATGGGGAAGAGCTAAATTTGCTCTTAGCTAGTGATTAGGCCCCTCTAGTAGGCAGGTCGTCCACAGGGGAGCTTGATCCTGTGGAAGTAGCTAAGAGTGGATATGTTGTTTTCCTTCAGATTACTAAGGGGGGCACATAATTGCACTATTTGTTCATCTCCCCTGGTGATATACAAGATCAGTACGTAAGTTGGTAAGGATTTCTTTTGTGGATCATCTCCCCTGGTGATATCTTGCTGGATAAATCCAAGTGGTGCTTGTTGGTGCGTGCCATGCCTGCCATCTTGGCTCGTATACTGTGTATCTTGAGAGAACTGAGGAGATGAGGACTCAATGCCCGACCACAGCAGAAGATAGAGAGAAAATGAAAGATGTTCCCTATGCTACAGCCATAGGCTCTATCATGTATGCAATGCTGTGTACCAGTCTCTCTCTCTCTCTCTCTCTCCAGTTAAACGAAACGTGTGCACTGTACGCTCCTAGGATTTTGGTCTTCTATAAATTTATAGAGTGCATAAATGTCCAGGGCTTCATCAAACATTACAGACTCTGAGCACAACAAACAATGCCTGATAAGTACCTTACTATCTATAGCATTACAGAT
>NC_041385.1:857396523-857397889 GCF_002162155.2 Triticum dicoccoides | reverse complement strand
GGTCTTCTATAAATGATTATTTGATTTAGTTCTTGCAAATAGTTCTAGATCTTTACCTTTGCAAAGGTTTATGATTTCAACGCTCCTGAGTGTATTTTTCAAGAAGTGGCCATGTGATTTAAGATAAAGGTGTCATTTTGATATAAACATGTATCACTCCACCTACTCTGTTTCCTATCCATTTTCATGTGTACACTCCCTCCGTACTTCCACTCACAACTACTACTGCAAAAGGTAAGCTTTAATTATTGTCATGTTTGGAATCTTGCAAGTTAATGCATTATAGATCAACTAGCTAGCTTTCTTGCTTGTTGTAGCCAAGACAAGATCGAAGCCATGAAGCCATGAAGATGCTTCTGATCCATTTTGCAATGAATACAAGATCGAAGCCATGAAGCCATGAAGCCATTGGATATAATCGTCATATAAACCCTCGCGACGGTAAGAGAGGGATCGAAGCCATGAAGATGCTTCTGATCCATTTTGCAATGACGTAGTGATTTGATTTCCCTCCCCCCCCCCCTCCCTCGCAGCCATTGTGAATATGTTATAATAAATCTAAATCTAACCGTTGGTATGACTATATTTTTAATCTATGGTATTTTTCTCTCCATCATCAGCACCCAGTTATGCCATATATGTTTGATGAAAGGCACGATTTGATTGTGGTAGGTTCTAACAACAATCCTTTCTATACCAAAGAAAAAATATGTTTACCTTAGCTAATTTTCATGTGCATGTTTGGTGTTTATCAATCAATTTGTTCCTTTTTCTCTAGCAGAAAATGGGCCAAGGAGAAAGGAAAAGAAAGTTTTTTTGATGTTGCATGGGCTTATAGTTACTTTGGTGTCTTAGTCGCAGCCATGCATGTGGGGGTCTATCAAACATGCTTATAGTTGCTTTTGTATACTTACTTCTCTCTCTCAACCGGAAAGGAATGAGTATATAATAACATCTACATAATTACATCAAATATACAAAATGCGATGGCTGCTCTAATCCACTACATAGCTAGAAGTTTAGTCCTTTATAACCGAAATAAAACTACCCAGCAGTAACAGATAGTGAACTCACAATATGCTACACAGTAATACAACATATGCTCACCAACACTCAGAATATAGATATGAGCAAGTTCAAATTCTGTCACTTACACTACCACAAGAACTAAAATCAATTGATAAATGTATCAAACCCAATCAAAATAGCAACCACCTCAAAATCAGATAAGAAACAGGTCAGCATCCCCAAAAATAGAGAGCCACCGGATCGAGAGAAAATAACTAATCAAACTCACAGGGGAATCACACACATACATCGACACAAACCTTAGATTGGGATGGGAACAAATAACACAAAATCCATC
>NC_041385.1:857394086-857396346 GCF_002162155.2 Triticum dicoccoides | reverse complement strand
TTCAAAGATGCATCGGAAGCGAAAAGTAGGGCAACAACAACACCTATAAATATATCCAGAGTCCGGAAAAGAAATCCTCAAGAAAAAGACGAAAGAAAAACATGGAAATGCCATGGAAGTGGTTGAAGAAATCACCATGGCATGGCAGGCTATCCCACTACCCTGATCTCTCTTGCTTGCTCTACTCGAACATTCCATCTAGCGCCTTGCAAAGTGGGAAAGAATAAGCTGAACCAAGTGCACCAATGAAACAAGAAAATATGGACAATTTTGTTACAACATGACATAGATGGGTTGTAGTGACTAAAGTATCCATATTACTTCAAAGAAAAACTAGTCGACTGATGACCATGAACACTTAAGCTATGCATGGTCAAGAAATAAATAAATAAAATGTCATATTGAAAATTGGTCATGATATCACAGTTTGAGCGCCTGGATTTTTGTTGTTCTGCGGCGACTTCCAGCCACATATTTGCCCTATATCTAGTAGAACCATCTGCGTCAAAAGGTTAGCACATCAATTTCAGTGTACCGTGCCAAAGAAGGTTAGATCGAGAATAATGCATTTGTTAACACAACTTAAGGGCCTCTAACTGTTGAACTTAGCATGACATAAGTGACCATATGATATAGAAGAAGTTTAGGTATATATGTTTTTCTCAAACAATGCATTAAGAGGATACATCTCCTATTCTAACATAACTTTAGAGTCTATAATCACATTTAGCACCAAAAAACTAGAGCATTGTTCTATAATCAAATTTAGCACTCAAAGGGAACATTGCATAGCTAAACACACACACGCGCGCGCGCAAAATCACAACTACTTCCGGTTACTACTCAACTAGCTAGATTCACTTTGAGTGACAACCAAGCATGCACAGGACCAAGCCGCAACTGATTGCTCCCAATTCTTCCTCATCGATCTACCACGCGACTCGGCTGCTCCAGCTCCGCAGCGTACGCACCTAGCTAGCTAACACATCCATGTAGATAGACAACTTGCTAATGCACCGGCACATACACACATTAGTGCCACACACACGGCGTCATGTGATGCTCACAACTTGACATGACTAACCTGCCGTGTTCACGTGCATCTTCCCTAATCCATATGCTTTTATTTTCCACTTGTCTAACACCACTACTATCTTGCCTGTATCACATCTTCACGTCCCTACATGGCCGCAACCTAGTTGGTCATGACTACGTGCATGACAGTACAAATAAATAAATATGGTGAAAACCAAAACAACAAGGTTAACTCTAACAGTACGGATGAGTAAGCAAGCCACAAATAGGGAAAGCCAGAGACGAGCTCCCTTTTGGAGAGTAACGCGAAAATAGAGCATTCCTCTATGCTTGCGGAGCAACGCCAATTTTTGAAAGCGTCGAGCTCAACTCTATACAGACAAACATTAATGCGAACGCTAGGAATCTTAAAAATAGCCACGCGCCTGAATAGTAAGGGAACTGTGAAAAATCTTATCGCTTTTTGTAGGTAGTCTAAAGAAGGATTCACGATTTTTGTCAAGTACTTACCAAAGTAACTAAAAGAGGAAGTAAAGGAGGTCACCAATCAGCTATTATTATACACTATAAGGTTAAATTCCAAACAAACTTGTCCGGTGACAGGCCATGGTATTACAACATGAGTCCATAGCACGGGTCGACATCCATCAAACTCTGGAATTAGTATACGCGTATGGTGTTGGACCCCTAGAAGAAGTTCTAGTATTGATGTCCAACGAAGCTTGAGAAAGTGTGATGGTACGAATGTATTGTTACTTGGAAGCATTGAAAACTGAATAAAATGGCACAAATTCTAGTATTGGTGTCAACCAAGGAGGCATATTTGTGTGATCCACCTACCTAATTCCAAAAAAATGTGGATGGTTTTGTGATCCACTACATACTGGACAACTTAAATACATACCCACAAGCATGTCGTAAACCAAGGTATTGGCATGGAGATGTATCAAACAAAAATCAGAAAATCATTAAGTTAGGAATCAACTAGCACTTCAGGATTAAAAAGAACCAAGAGGGCATGACTCAAACCCTAGGTAAGATGAAGATTGGGTAGGTCAATCCCGCGATACTCCATTCTCTCTTGCTTCTTTATTGTATATTGGTGGTGATAAGGCTCTCAACTTGCTTCCCTATGACGTGTAATTAGTGCTTTGATCCTTTGTGGCTTATAACCCTACTATTTTTCTCTTCTTCCCTTCTCTTAATAACTAGGCCACAATACTAA
>NC_041385.1:857385522-857393689 GCF_002162155.2 Triticum dicoccoides | reverse complement strand
GGAAGGAGACGTGCGGCAAGGGCACCGCCGAGGTCTGGCGGGGGCGGTTGGGTCAGGGGAAATTAATTCGGGATGATCAAAACTGATGACGAGAGATTACGGTGGCGTGTGCTTAAAATCCGGTCAGTTTGGAGACAGGGATCTCAGTCATGAGATGAAAGAAAATCAACATATCACAAGCTCTGATGATGGGTCAGCTTCAGAATATGGATAGGAAGTGTTTTCCCAAATAGGTAGGGGTATCGTATGCTTCCCTATGAACTGTAATTAGTGCTCTTGATCCTTTGTGGCTTATAACCCTACTATTTTTCTCTTCTTTCTTTCTCTTAATAACTATGCCACAATACTAAGATGCAAAAAAATACCCAAACTAATTTAATGTAATATGATTTATATACGACACTAAGAAACAATGCATTGAACTGGTTGTCTCTAAAAGACGGTTGCTACAATTGAGGACGCATTAAGACCCATGGAGGTGCAAAGGATCATGGCCCCACGCCGTCGGGAGGGAACCGTTCTCGTTCTTGTTAAATTCGGCGTCTTGGTTGGGGTTGCGTGGGGCGGCGATGTCCCTTAGTACGAATAATGTCTCCCACATTCTATCCTCGTCCCGATGGTGCATCTAGCATCGTCGAAGGGCGTGTGGAGGTGTGTCTCGGTCGGACCTCGCAGGATTCGGCCGGTGCTGGTCTTTGATCGGTGGATCTGTTTAGGTTTGGTCTTTGTTCGTATTTGTTTTGAGAAGCTACAGCTTTGATCCTACTGATCTACGACCTTCTTTATCGGCGATGGTTGCTACTCTGGTGCGCTGGTCCTATGAGGCCTTAGCACGACAACTTTCCGACTGTCTACTACAACAATGTTTGCTTGGCTTCAGTGAGGGAGAGGTTATGACGGTGGCGCGCCTTCGGCTCACTCCAGTGATTGTAGTTGTCGCTAGGTGATCCACATACATGGTTATAATTTTTATTACCTCTGTTGGTCCTTGTACTACCAGAATTAAATATGAATAGATTGGAAGTTCTCGCAAAAAAAAAAGACAATACATTGGGTGTGCGGTACTCGCATTTTATAACATTTACAAAAAATATATATGATGTGAAAATATAATCAATGACGAATCAAATAGTATTGGTTTGGTATTGCATATGTTAATAATTATCTTATAAACTCGATCTACAAAGTTTAACCTTAGGCAAAACTAATACGTAAAGTAAACAAAAATGTAGGGGGTACTAGTAAAGATACGATTGACTGACGGGTGTGAAATCCGCCATGATCAATTGCCCTAGTAATTATTGATGTTCAGCAGTATAAGTAATGACCAAAAAAAGCCTCCGGTGATCTTACTCTTTTCCTCTCACCACAAGGGACATACTCAGTTCTTTCTAACATATAGATAGAAATAATTATTTACAACAATAAGGCCTATTAGCTCAGCTGGTTAGAGCGTCGTGCTAATAACGCGAAGGTCACAGGTTCGAGACCTGTATGGGCCATTAACTTCTTTTTTTCTTTTTGTTTCTTTACGTAATGGAGAAATGCAAAAAATAAAAAAACAATTTAGATGGCTTCGCCCGGGTTCGAACCGGAGACCTTCAGTGTGTTAGACTGACGTGATAACCAACTACACCACGAAACCTTTGATGTCAGAATAATTTCGTTTCCTTACAAGAGACATAAAGCTGATATATTACATAATAGCCCATCATGCATATGAACTCGGTTTCTGTCAGGCGGATACATATGAACTAATTTTCAACGAATAGCTTCTTTTTCTTCAAAAGCCCACGCATACAATGTGTTATTCTCAAGTTAAGGAACGGTCAGATTGAAGTGAGATGTCCACGCGAGTGTAGAAAAATTGCGGGATGAATACTACTTGGGTTAGATTGTGCCCTACATGTTCACTCTACATCTATACAACTTATCAGTCTAGAACTATGAGTCTGATTCTCAAAAAAAAAATCTAGAACTATGAGTAACAGCTTAATTTTTTTCTTTTCTTTTCAGTGTTTTGGTGTCATCAATGTGAAAAGATGATGCAGTTGCTGCAAAATAAGAAATGGATTGCACCTGGCCTCATTTACAAATCTAATACAGCCAGTGTTCTAGACACTAATATAAAATTGCTTGAAGAAAACAAAAAAGAAAGGAGACCTGCATGCACTAGGGCTCTAGGGTTGAACTGCAATGAGCAAGAAATTATTGCCTGAATTGAACTGCAGTGAGCAATAAATTGATATGTATTCCCAGATTCTTCCACATATGAATCATGCTTTCTTGATAAGTTTTGGTTTTTTGTTCAAATTCGAACAAGCCCTAATATATCAAACATCGCTTGGTTCTGAATGTATCTGAAAATTTTGATTAGAATTGGCGGCACTAGTTGAGCCTCCTTATGGGACACAAAACATACGACTTTATAGGTATATATGCTGCTCAACAGATGAATCAAATGCTGGCTAATTACCACAGTCCGGGACGGCAAATAAAATACTGGCTGGCATTTGAACGATTCCGACCAGAAGGATGTCATCAGTGTATGTACATACGGGTAAGAGAGGATGTATCATGTTCAAGGACACCCATCAAGATTATTATCCATCTGTCAGTTGGCACAACGTTTAAACAGAAAATTTGACGCCTTCATCGTCCGCTGAAGTGCCCTTAAAGATAACCGCCTTTCCCTTTTGTTCCAGCAGCCTCAAAGCTCGCATCAGGACACCGCGATCAATTCCCGCAAGTTCTGAAACACATGCCAAAGGATAAAATGAGGATTCAAACTAGCCACAACTAATAATACCATAAGACACCTTTTATTTATTATTTATTATGAGCGAGGGGCATGCATGGCCCATGCTATGTATTACTTTTCTTTTTTGCAAGTTATGGTTGGCCTATACATTACTGATGAGGCGCTGCCGCCAACTTATGTCATGGCATAAACTTCGGTTGCATTGTGCCATGATACAAGCAGGAATATTATTTTCGGAGGATAACCTCTGGTTTATTCATTCCTTGTATAACACAGATTATCCCTAGCTTTATAGAACAGTCATCCCTAAAAGGAAAACTGTAACTGCATAATTCAAACAGATTCTTGTCCAAATTAACCAACCAGGGAATCAGAAAAAAATAACTTATCATTAAGACTAGGATTAGCTAGACGGCTCCTCCTGAGGCTGGTGGCTACTACAATAATGCCAAATCCACATGACAAGTTGGGTTTTTTTTCGAAAAGGAGGATGACCCCTGGCCTCTGCATCTGGGAGATGCATACGGCCATTTTATTGATTATTCTTGATAACCTTACAAAGTATAGCAACAATATGCCTGAATCCGCCATCTTGGCAGCATCTGCCGCTACTCCTATCCAAATGATGAAGGGGGTGCAAGTTAGGCCACGTACCCATACCTCTCATCTAAGCCTAACATCTAAGCCGGAGGCCCCGACCAAGCCATCTGCCGGGTCCGGGGCTCAAACCAGTCTGGCGCACTCACATGTGTCGTCGCCGCCATCTTCCACTGGTACATCTTCAGAGCAAATTGAGGTGACAACCTTGGCAGGTCCTCTGCCATCAACGCCACCATGACGCCAAACGACAACATCCACCTACGCGAGCCTTGGCAGGTCCTCCGCCATTAACGCCACCACGATGCCAGCCGACGACCTCCACCTACGCGACTCCATCTCCAAGCAACGGACATAAATCCATGCTAGGAAAGGGCCGCACCACCGTTGTCGCCTACCACCCACAAGCGACACCCAACCCCAAGGTTCCCAAAGCGGCGCCTTCAAGAAGGGAACAGCACCGTGAGCGCCGTCGCCGCCCAACAGAGTTAGGGCTTTCGCCCGGGAAACCTAGGGGAAGGTGAAGTGAGGAGATCAGTCCATACCGACGCCTCCAAGGAGGAAAACGGTGCCCTCAGGCGTCGTCGTCGGCGCGGCCAGTCATGGCCGGCCAGGGATTTCGCCCGAACTAGATCTCCACCACCAACAGCACCTCCTATACAGAACCGGCGACCAAGAGGAAGCGCGGCCCGACCAGGCTTGGCCCGCACGCCGAACAGGGGAGGAAGGGATGCGCCAGACCATGCACACCGACCGCCGCAGAAGACGCCGCCGGCCGCCAACGACCACAAGATCCCGCCGCCCTCGGGGCCGGGACACCGGATCCACCACCCGCACGGCTGTTAGCCGGCCGTGCCTTGCCAATGGAGCGCCAGATCGTGCACATCGACCGCCGCAGAAGCCGCCGCCGGCCGCCAACGACCACAAGATCCCGCCGCCCTCGAGGCCGGGACACCGGATCCACCACCCGCACGGCTGTTAGCCGGCCGTGCCTTGCCAATGGAGCCGTCGCTCCAGATCCGGGGTTCCCCACACAGGAGCAGGGCAACCGAGGCCCCGCCGCCACCATCCTTGGCGCCCCGGGCTTGCCCGACGGCTGCCTCAGGCGGCGGTGAGGGAGGGAGGAGGGGAGGGGGTGAGGAGGAGGGGCGGCTAGGGTTGGGAGGAGGAGACGGCTAGGGTTGGGAGGAGGAGGAGGAGACGTGCACATGACAAGTTGGGTAAAAATGAAAATATTTATCCAACCACTAAGTCTATATCCTATATTTATATTACCGTTTCTACCATAAATTGCTTTCATCAAGCAAGAACATTAGCGTAACAAAAATATTAAAAATGGTAAATCTAATCTCATCACCATCAAGTTTGTATACCTACCGGTCCCATGTGTTTCAATTCCAGAGCGTATATCTTCAATTGTTGTTACTTCCAACCCATTTTCCTTGACCTACAAGTATAACAGAGAGACAAATATTAAGTCACTGCCACTATTCATTGATAAACTGATAGCTTCGAAAGGAACATGTTTAATAGAATAAAAAGTCCTACAAAGTCTAATATGTAGTTAGCCCAATCTTGAATCCGCAGCCAAAGGATGAGACACTTCTTGTGACCTTTGTCAACCCACTCTGCACGGCCTGCAGTTTGAACTTGGCTTTAAGTAGTTTCACAACACAAAACTTAACACAGGCCAGGGGTAATAAAAGCATCCATCATCTAGAAAAACAAAACTATACACAGGTAAAACAATAACCAAAAGATTTCATGTTGTGCAGAATAAACCTTCACTAACAAGAGCTGCAAGGAACGCTTCCTTTGCTTCATAGCTTAGAGATCCTGAATAATATAAAGCATGTAAGTTCAGTGCAATGTCAATAGAAATGTCCAAATGCATAATAAACTAGTCGAGTAAATAAAATTTCCATGTACACACTAGTCCGCAATGCTCAAAAGGCTCCATGGTAGGCCTTAGGTACACATTACCATCATGCTAGATCACTATGCCATAACATTTTCAAAAGACATAATTTCTGCTGAATTGCAGAAGATCAGTAGTCAAAATACAAGGTTCAGAAAAATACGACTTACTCTCAATCTTTGGATTGGAGAACAACGGAAAATCTTCTTCCAGGGAGATTATATACATCTTTTGACTTCTACAGTAATCAAGTATCAGATCTTTCCATAGCTGCACTTGCTTTTCACGTGTTTCTCTCACAGGCTGCAAACTGGGAACAGATGTTGATAAGATATTATTATCAGTCCATGTACATATCAAAATAAGCGTTGAATAGAAGTTTTCGGAGTTAGTTTTACACAGAAGTTCACATACATTACTCAACCAAATGTAAGAATTAATAAAGCAAGGAAATGCTTGAACTGCTACACATACTGTTGGGATATGAAAGAAAGATGCCAGATCTCAGACACTCTGAACGAAATACTCTGTTATAATTTTGGGGATGCTATAAATTACAGATTTGTGAAGAGAGAGGCATTTGAGTTTTAAGCAAAGGCACATTTTGAAGAAACAAGTGCTTAAGCAGTGACAGAGATAAAAGGAAATTTACATGATTATATGATATATCCGAAGTAGGAATAAATAAGTTTAACTAACGAAACGGCAAGTATATACCAAAATCATGAACCACTTTATTGTGCAATTTTTCCAACAAATCATTGCCAATCAAATAATATACGGAAAAGTAATTACATTACTAACATAGTACTCTACTTGGAGCAGAAATTAACTTCCAACTTTGTCACAAGGCACTGTTTAAGAATCTCCTACATCTCCTATAAGGCTGTACATAGTGCAGAATCACAAATCATGCAAAATGTTCAAACATGTGACAGTACTACTGGGCGAGGGGGAGGAGAGAGATTACGTGAAGTAGGGCGGGTAGTCGAAAAAGTGAGGGAGCTTGAAATCAACAGGCCTCTGCATCTCCGCTGAAGCGCGGGCTTGTGGAGCGGTCGGATGGACGGCGACGCGAAGGAAAAGCTGTGAACACGTAGTGGAGATATAAACTGGCGAGCTGCCACCGGCCTGCCTGCCTCCGTGCCTCGCTGCTGGCTGCTGACTGCCTGCTGCTTGAGACGGTGGTGGATCTAGGAGTTTAAAACAGGGCGGTCCACCTAAAAAAATTGACAACAAATACGATGATATGTGAACTTTTTCTAATAAATTTACCAATAGCACATATAAATAAATCAACGTGTTCTTACAGACACAATAAAATTCTCAATTAAGTCTCAGTTTTCCATAAAAGAAGCCTACGTTTTAGCCAACAAAAATGTCTTACATTTTGAGAGGGAGGTGGTACATACCAATGCTTCAACAATTACACAAGAAAAGATTACACTCTAGCAGTCACTGTATCCTATCGAGTGTCAATCATAATTGAACAACACAAAATGAATCGATCAATATAAGAGTTGAATCAGTAATTGGGAAAACTGGGGAATGGGGATAACCGTACATGTGTGCAGTGTTTAGTCGTGGGCCGGTGGGAGGGCTAGCTGCTGTAGCGCAGGGCAAGGCCAAGGTGCACGCCTGAACACCGGCGGCCGCCGGGCAGGACTGGGCGCGGTGGAACGGCGCGTCCAGCGTGCGGGGAAGGGAAAGGCAGGGCGAGGCACGGATCCAGGCGGGAGGCGTCGACGGCGATTAAGCGGCGAGGCACGGGTGCACGGAGGCAGGTGGGAGGCGGCCGGGGGCGATTTCAGATCGGGGGCAGAGGGACAGGGGTCGGGTGGGGGCATGGACTGTGACAGGGCCACTGCTTGCGGGCCGGGGCCCCATGTGGAAGAACCAGCGCTCACGCGGCCCTGCTCGTCGGTCGGCCCATGTAGAAGGCGAGCGCTAGATCACTGAACGATTTCCCCTGGTCACTCCATCCCATTTTAACCGGTCGCGGCTGACCAGTTGACTGGTCAACCATAGATTCAAAAAAAAAATTGAGTGATCAACTGCTGACTTTTAAAAGGGAAAACCATAAAATTTCGCAAAAAATCAAAGAAAGTTCATGATTTGAAAACTGTTCATCAATTTTGAAAAAATTCCATCGAATTTGGAAAAAAGAATCACATTAGAAAAATTCATGGTTTCCAAAAAAGTAAATTATTTTGAAAATGTTCATGGAAATTGAAAAAATGTTCATCGATTTCTTATAAAAAATTCTAATTTAAGAAAGTTCATCAAATTTGTAAAAATGTACAATGTTTTTTTTAAATCATCAATTTTAAAGAAAAATTCATCGAATTTGAAGAATAGTTCATCAAAATTAAAAAAAAAATCGTCAATTTTGAAGTGAAAAAATCATCGATGTGAAAAAAGATAAAGAATCTAAGAAAATTAAGAAGGAACAAGAGAAAAAATAAAACACAAGTGGAAATGCAGAAAAAAATTGGATGAAGAAAAGATCATGCATTCTCTCTCTCCTCTCTCTCTCTCTCTGTGTCTCCTCTATTGGCTATAAACGACTGAACACAAGCGTCATCATCTGTCCTCTTTTGATCATGATATTATTTTCTGCGTTGACCCTGGACATATTCAAAATCTGAAGAGTCATTATGTATATCCTCTCTAGAGTGATCAGTTCAACATAATCTTTTCCATTTTTCAAGTTGCAGCTTTGTTGCATGCTCAGATAAACTTCATGTGGAATAACTCCAAGTTGCAGCTTTTCCATTCAGCTTTTGTTGCATGCTCATCATTTTCCTTATAGGCTGTGAACACTTTACAACAAGGAAAAGATGGCAGCTTGGAGATATAGTATACACACATGCAATAGGCACACCTATCTC
>NC_041385.1:857383066-857385167 GCF_002162155.2 Triticum dicoccoides | reverse complement strand
TTCATTTGCCTTAATGACACTAATGTTTAGAATTTTTTTTTAATGCTGCAATTGGATAAGCATTTCTTTTGCTTTCTTGCCACTATCTAAAAACCCCAATCCCTTCCACCCATTTCCCTCTTTCATTCACATAGTATATCTAACCATCTACTCCACAACCCCCCGTCTCAATCAGTGCTACCATATTGACAAGTGTCTAATAGGGAATCTTTGCCTTGGAAATATGACCTTACTTCCTATATTTCATCCTCTGAACTACACACAAAATGCAATCAGACCATATTCCGTCCCAAAATAACTGTCACGGTTTAACTTCAAATTTAAACTAAAACCACGACACTTATTTTGAAACGAATGGAGTAATTAGCTTCTACCCTAATCCCATAATTAGTCACCCTAAAGTACTACTCCCTCCGTCCCATTAATATAAGAGCGCTTTTTTACACTAGTGTAGTATAAAAAGCGCTCTTATATGATGGGACAGAGGGAGTAGGTTAAATAGATAAACTAATTACACACAACCCTAATAGCATGTCAAGAAGATACACAGATAAATATATGAACTTACTTAATCCCATATGATAAGTAGATAGATAAAAATAATGATAAATAAACGATTAACACCTAAACAGATAAGCTATGAAACTATTTAATTGAAACTACCTCATTTAAAGATATTTATCTATATTAAATTGAACATCTACTATGTCTACCGAGCAAATATAACTAGCACATTCTAATTTTCCTAATTCAGATGAACCCTAAACCCTAATTACCGAATTGGAAACACTAACACTTAACCAATCCCCGATATCACTGAACACGTTCATTGAATTGCACAACAAGCATGTCTCCACATAATCCTAATTGCATTGCACCTATTCCCTAATTTTCATTCAACCCTAAATTCCTAACTGACCTCAAACACCAAAATCCTAAACAAAGGGGGAGGAGGACGACTTACTTCCCACCGTTGAGTGGGGAAGCCCAGCGATGACCTTTTGTCCGACTGGTGACAACCGTGCGTGCCAGAGCTGCCGCCGCACTGGATGAAAACTATGGGCACAACTACGTGGCAAAGCACATGCTTCCAAGCCAGTTGTCCACCTCGGAGTAGTCGTGTCCCTTGCCGCTTGTCCCTCCACCGCCTACTAAGTCGCCATCGTGGATGGGGTTCACCGCTGCAATTGTCGATCGTGGATGGTTCAGAGCGGGCGGGGGAGAGGCCATGGATGGGATTCGCCGCTGCCATCGTCGGTCATGGATGGTTCAGAGCGAGCGGGGGAGAGACCATGGATGGGGTTCGCCACTGCCATCGTCGGTCATGGATGGTTCAGAGCGGGCAGGAGAGGAGAGAGTGAGCGGGAGAGACAACCTAGTCCGACCAGATAGAGCCAGATGACGGCCATTAGTGGTTGCCGTCTCATAGCTGCCACGTGGACCTGGCAGGTGGGTTATGTATGTCATAACCATGGTCTAAACTAACCAACTGAATGAACAATATTTTAAGCAAAAATTAGGCGCAATACCCATGTTTTGGAATAAAATTGTAATGTGATGGTTTTTTGGAACCCTGGCGGCAAATATGGTGGTTTTATGCTATTTAGTATTTACTTTGTATAGAATTGGTTGTTCTGTTGTGTATCTGGAGCTAATGCTAGCGTTGTTGTTGTTTTTGCTGCTGTTGTTGTTTGTTTCTGTTGTGTGATGTACTGAGCAGCGAAGAAGCGGAAGTTGGATCTTAGACATGGATCTCAGTCGCGCCCCAGGAGCCCTTTATTGCCGGATTGGGCCGAAACTGGCGCGTGCTGGGGAACGCCTGGGGCACCGGAGAAACTAATTTTGGCGCGAACAGGAATGGGCCCGCCGAGTCAGTGACACGCCGCTTCGTCGTCCTCATCGCCTCGATTCCCGCGGGAATCAATGCCAAGGTTGCCGCGCTGCCGCACCGATCAACCTCCATTGATGCCTCACGGGTGGCGCAATGAAGACGCCGCAATGCGCGTCCCGCCCGGTCCCCCACGCGTTGCCCGGCATGCAGATTCTCACCGCCTAGCTTCGGCTATAAAAGCCGACCTCCCCGCTGGTGAAACCCACAGTC
>NC_041385.1:857377914-857382736 GCF_002162155.2 Triticum dicoccoides | reverse complement strand
CGCGCAATGGCTGAGCGATACCCCGGCGACGCCGCGACGATGAACGGTTTCGGCCGCCGCCATCTCCACGAGCCCGAGGCACGCCACCTCTACGAGGCCGACTACCCGGTGCCCCCAGACATGCGGGTGCTGGGCATGTGGAAGTTGAGCGCCGGCAACGTCCCGGTACCCCCGGTGCCCACCGGGGCTGAACGGCGGGCCGAGATCGCCCGCATCCGTTCGTCGATGCCAGAGGCGCAGCGGAACGAACCGAGGTACGCCGCCGACAGCCACACGTTGTGGACGATGTTCTTCGAGCGCCGCTGCGAAGAGCAGATCACCTCCACCAACGGCACCGTCCCCCGCGACCGATACAACACCGACGGGCGGCGCGAATGGTGGGGCGTGCCTGGCCGCACCCTCGAGGCCGTCCTCGACTGCATCGAGACCGGGAACACGCCGCGCCTCGAGTACCACACGCTCAGCCCCAGACAGTGCTTTTTCTCTTGGGGCTTGTTTGGTCGCCCACCACACGTTGCCACACTTTTGTGCCCTAAGTGTGACATGCCACGGTTTTTGCCACATTGGTCGTGACATTTAGCAGCTGTGTATATGACAAGTGGGTTATGTGATTAGGAAAGTGTGGCATGCCACAACTGTATGGCAACACCAAACACTTGCCACACTTGTGACAGAGAAGTGTGGCAAATTGTGTATGCCAACCAAACAACATGCCGTTAGATTTTACTGCTACCTCCGAACTTTAGTTGGCAACTGAAAAACAGTAAAAATAAGTGCTTGTAGAGAAATCAGGCTGTGAAAGTTGAGAGAAAAGTGACAGGTGACGAGATCGATCATAATATTATTCCAGGGAAGCTAGTACACAGTTGATTACTTGTTACTCCTAGGCAGAAACATGTACCCAGAGAAGATGTAGAACAAGGGCATACAAAAATTATTCAGAACATGTACTCAACACAGGCTTGTTATCGCTATCCCGGGGCCACTGGTCAAGTTGTTGCATCAAGTCTTCCTTGAGTTCATCGCGGTAGGAACCCTCCAGGCACACTTCGTTGAGACTCTTTAGATCCACCAGCCCATGAAGCCGCAAAGACGACCCACTGGAGCAGTGAACCTTGAGCACCTCAACACCCAGCGTTCTGAATCCTGCAAAAGCTACCTCTAACCTGGAGCTGGAGGTGCAATTAATCTGCAGGACCTTCGAGTCCAAGAAGGGTCCACTCGCCGTAAAATCGAACTCGCAGTCTTGCATCATCAGCTTGACATGAAGACGACGCAAGGCTGGCAAGCCCGCAAGGGCGTATTGTATGTCCTCTTGCTTCAACATGTCAAGATCCACCTTGTCGAGATTGTCAAGCTGTCCGATCCAGCCTGGCAATATGTGCACATGCCCATGCAGCTTAAGGCTCTTTATGTTCTTGGGTGGGTGTGGGATGTTGTCGTCCAAAGTAACAAATGAACTCTGCTTGTCCTTGTCAAATCGAACCCACAGGGACTCGAGGTGGATGTGATCGGAGATGGCTGAAAAGAACTCCTTGACGGTTTTCATGTTGATGCCGGACACCCTGAGCTTGCGCAACTGGTTAAGCTCCTTGAGCTCTTTCAGGAAAGCCTTCCCCCCTGCACCATGCACATTGACAACACCAAGAGTATGTAAGGCCGCCAGCTCCCGAATCTTTGCAGGAACCTTAACGCCCATGCCATCCCTGTCCACTGCTAGTGTTGCTGCCCATTTGCTTGAGCTTGTTATGGCACCTTCATCTGTTTCTGTGGCCATGCTACATCCATCACGTGATTCTGCTTCTGCGGTGCCAGCACGGATGTACTGCAACTTCTGTAGATTGATGATGGCATGAGGGAGTGTGACAATGGAGGTGCGTCTGACATCCAGAGTCTGCAGCTGTCTCAGGCCACCCACTGATTTGGGAAGACGGCTAATCTCTCCGCATCCTCGTAGAGAGAGGAACTTAAGGCGAGATAGTATCCTTAAGATATGCTCAAGATCATCATTTGTTACACCTGACGTGTCCTCTAGATCGAGCACTCGAAGTATCTTCATGCTTCTATTGATAAGGAATGATTCCCATTTGCCAGACACCGTAAGTGATCGTAGCCGTGAGAAATCAATGCTCTTGAATACGGCCTTATCTCTATCCCAGCTGTTACTTATGGTGAGGTGTTGCCCTGAGCGTTGCAAGTCCCCCCTGCAATGCCCATCCAGGAAAAATATATGGTTGTCTTCCATTGGCCGTGAGATGATGTATTCATGGAAGAAACCATTATAGCACACGAGTGTTCTTCCTTTTGGTTGGACTATACTCAAGTTGACGAGCTCATGGAACAAAATTTCCCCCTTATCCTCTGCACTCATACTGGGCGTATTTCTAGAGTAACCCTCTGCGATCCACCTCCTTAGCAAACGCCTCCGCCTAATGTTTTGGTACGGAGAGAAGACCGACATATAGAAGATGCATGGCTTGAGTGAATCTGAGCAAGCATCAAAATAGGATTGCATCCAATAAAATAGATCCCTCAAATGTTCACTTTGATCTCTCTCCAATATCTCCATAAAGTTTTGACCTATATCCTGCAACCGGTTTCGGTGAAACTCGTTGCTTGTTTGGTTCTTGCGATATCTGCCTACAGCTTCTATTACTTTTGGAAGTCCACCACATTTGGGCACGATAATATCTTCATAAAGCTTCTTCTCATAAGGAGTCCAGGCTTCGTCGTTGGAAGCTATCTGTGGTTAAAAATAAATAATTAACCCCTCAAAAATAATATTTCTTTTGCAACTTTAGTATGATTTTTTATATATATTCCACCAGTCAACACACATTAAAAATATTAATTACACCGATGGATTACGAAATATAAGGTTCCTTTTTTGCGGGATTGAAATATAAGGTTCTGATGATGCAAAAAAAGGGATGATGCCATGATGGCCTGGCGAGTTTCCATCGAGTATTTGGTCTGTGAACCTGAACCAGAGGTTTTTGTTCTTCTGACGCAAGGAAACTAATGGAAGTCTGCAGTAATGTGTTTGGATTTGGAAAATTAGTGTGTGCAGAACTGATTAAGCCTGTGGGTAGCATAGGATGCATCTAGAACCCAAATAAACTAGTGAAGAGGGACTACGAACCCAAGGAGCCTGGTTCTTTGTGAGCATGAAGTGTTGTGGTGTATTTGTGAAGGCTGTGTGGAGTTCTTGGTGTTATAGAATTGTAAACTACTGAGTGTTGGCATGTTTGGATGTGTGCATTGCAATGATGCAGAGGCCGAGGGTCTCAACCTCCTATAAAAAAACCGAGTACTAACATGCATAAAAGGGATTTTGTAGAGAACACACCTTGGTGAACAGATGACGGGCCACGTCAGGTTCCAGACGTTTGATGTTGACCATTTGAGATTCTTTTTCTACACAATGCCTGGCGACGCTTGCTTCGTACGTAATGACAACAATACAAGATTTAGTATACCCCATTAATAAATTGGTTTTTATCAAGTCCCAGTCATGGGTGGACTGTAGGCCATCAATAACCACGAGGCGTGCGTGTTGCCGCAGAAGCCTATCACACGCTTGAATGTGATCTTGGCCTTCCATGATACCAACTGCTACCTTTTCTTTGGCTTGAATATCATCTGAATGGAAATCCAGAAACAAGCGCTGATAGAAGCCTGCCAAATCAAACGGGTGGGGCACATCCACCCAGCTATACTTCTCAAACGTCTCTCCATCAGCGGAGTCTGAAATCCTTCGATCTAACCTGAGCATTAGGTGGCAATAAATGTATCTGATGAGAGCTGATTTACCGACGCCAGCAATCCCCCACACTGAGACCACACCATGACTTGATTGCATAAGCTCTAAGAGCTTACGTGCTACAACATCCTGATGCCCAACAAGTTCAAAATTATTGATCCACTCATATGCTTCATCCCTGAAGCTGGAGAAAACGCTACCCTGCAAGTAAAGGAGAATTATTAATTCCAGTGACCTTCTTGAACCAATTTCTTGACTATTATTCTAATACAGGAAAAACATTGGAGCAAGTAAGGACAAGGGGGTGGCCAGCCTCCAGCTAGACAGATGTGGAGTGGTCTACCAGGCCAATTTGTTGCCAACAAAAGAGAGTTGCGAAAATGTACAATGGCTGATGTTATCTTACTAAAAGCATCTCTAGCCCTTCCCTCAAAATCTGGTAACTCCCTACAATTTCTGTTTTGAAGACTTAAAGCCCCTATCTAGCCCTTTCGTCAAATCCTTTTAACTCCTCCAACTTTTGAGAAATTACTCCTCAAAAGAGCCCCTCCCTGCTCAAAAGTGGGACTAGCACAATGAGCAAATTGTGTAAAAAATGCTTCTTTTTTCCGGTTCCACAACAACTTGGGTGAAATGGGGTTCTACCGAAAAACCATGGTCAAGTTTACAACCATGGTTACTGGTCGAGTCACTGGAATGGAATGAGATAAAAATCTCTGAAGATCTTTCCTCTCCACTTACTTGTAACAAGCTTTCCCTCTGTATAAGACTTCTTCCGAATGGCATAATTGTCCTATTGACACCTTGACCTTTAAAGAAAATTGGTCCTTCTTAACTAATGATCTCACCGTAGTAGTTTGTGTGAGGGACTATCTTTTCCATCGTTTTCTTCATTCTCAAGAGAACGGTCGGTCTCTCTATGTTATTATAAAGTAAAGCAAAGTGCATGGTGCTGAAAGTGAAGAAAGCTCAATAAACACAAACGAACACGATGCAGGGTATAGCATAATGAGGCTGCTGGTCATTGTGCTTGACCTTTATCAATAATTATGCATTGGT
>NC_041385.1:857358319-857377574 GCF_002162155.2 Triticum dicoccoides | reverse complement strand
ACTACTCCCTCCGTCCCAAAATAAATGTCTCAAGCTTAGTACAATTTTGTACTAAAGTTAGTACAAAGTTGAGACACTTATTTTGGGACGGAGGGAGTACTAAAAAGACGTACTTCGTTCAACCTTACGTACGTTTCCTCTTCCCTTTCTCTGTTTGATTTTTTTTTCTCTCCGATCTTTGTTTTTTTTCACCAGTTTTACTTGAAAACCATCTTAACTATCTCGACTTACCAAATAAAATTATGTATTCTTTGGTAAGTTAATAAATTCTTACCAGATAAAATCCTAAAATTTATTAGGTAGGTAAATCACAGGCAGGTACACATTTATTTATACAATCACATTAATATGTGAAGGTAAATCACAAACTAATGTACTAGAATATTTATATCATGTTGCAATGCACAAGCATTATCTAGCATATCTATAAATACTTAAAAATATTTAAGATAAGCGATGTAGAACAATTATAGCAGATTCCCTAAAACGCCCTACTGTTTAAATTTTGTCCAAAATGTGGCAGAATTATGCGTTTATTTAAAAGAAAAATCTGGAATCTGCTTGAGTTACTCTCAGCTTATTTGAGTTATGCATACCTCTATAGGATCATCGATATGGAGTATTCGGTCTTTCTTGTTCTCCACACAATGTTCGGCCACCCTCTTCTCTTCTGTAATGATAATGATACAGCATTTTGTTGTGTCCGACAAGAAGGTCTTCTTTATGGTGTCCCATTCCTTGCTGGACTTTAGACCGGTAATAACAACTAGGCTGTCTTCACTCAGAAGCTTCCTGCAACCTTCAACTAGTTCTTGCTCTTTCATCCCCGAAAGTATACTCATACCACAATAATAAGGATCACATTCTACAACATTTGAAGAAAGATCTTGATATAACTGCCGAGAGAAGTGTTCCAAATTGAATGGATGGAGCACATGAACCCATCTGTACAACCGAAATGCCAGTCCATCAAATACTTCCTTCTTTTGCACTATACTATGGAACAGCTTTCTGACCATAACCGATTTTCTCTGACCGATTCCAAACACAGAGAATACACCACGACATTTTACTCGCCATTTAAGTTCACCCATATCATTGCAATACCCAGGGACCTGAGTGATAAAACACAAACATTAGATCAGGGATGAGGCGTACAGCGGAGACATACGTAAATAAATTATCCAATTATTTTGCTGGTTTATGAATACAATGCCCTCCCATGGGCGAGATTATGCACTCCCCTTGACAATATTAGCTAATAAGCCTAGTTTGGTTCAGGTTAAGAGTTGAAAGATAGGTTTAATCGGCAAAATACATGAGTTATCAAGCGTTGTTATGGTTATTTTGTTCGGTATTATGCTTTTTAGCCCCAAATCTGTGCTGAAGTATCTCAAAAGAGTTCAGATTATTT
The DNA here is from genome assembly GCF_002162155.2 of Triticum dicoccoides. NCBI lineage: Eukaryota > Viridiplantae > Streptophyta > Magnoliopsida > Poales > Poaceae > Triticum > Triticum dicoccoides. Next base: position 857,376,160 of record NC_041385.1, on the reverse strand, counting down.
AACCTGGTTCTACACCAAAATGGACAAGTCAGTGTCCACTTGATGAACATTGGCATTGGAATAATGTTGGACCAATAATGCATAGGTGCTTATGGAAGCTAAATGTACTATTGCATATTAAGACGGTTCCATAGGCGTAATACCGACAACTCCCTTCATTTCAAGTTACTTGTTGTTTTAGGTTTGTCCAAAATTAATCCTTTCAAAGTTTGAACAAGTTTACAAAAAAATGTACCACCACCTAACACTAAATTAGTGTTGTTTGATGGATTGCGAAACATGTGTTCACAATATATTTATTTTGTGTTGTAGGTGTTGATATTCTTTTATAAGCTTGGTCAAACATACAGAAGTTTGACTTAGGACAAAGCTAATTAAAACAACAAGTATTTTGAAACGAGCTAACACTCTTTCAAGATGAAATAGACAAAGGGAGCGAAAAGTGTTGCTTATGTAGTTATGAATCATGAGGGAACGGTAGTAATCTTTTTCCTGACTACTCCTTTATGAACTATAATGTACTTACTTCTACAGCATGGTACAATAATTGGAGTCTTCCATCAAAACTCCGCTTTAACATTATTCAAAGCCAATTTTCGTAATAAGTACAGTATATTAGATTTTGATAAAATAGAAAATCAATGGTACAATATCAATTATGACGCTATCTTGCGGGGCCCCTTTTATTTTTGCCAAGTATGGGCCCGAGAAATAAGACTCACAATTGTGACTAGCTTAATAAAAAATTCGTAGAAAATTGATGGTTGCGTTCCATGTTAATGGGCTTACCTTCCTCGAGAAAGCACAAAGGGAATGACCATCGGAGAACCGGCTGAGCTCTGAAACTAATTTCGGCTCCTCTGTGCACGAAAGTGCAACCCCTAGCTGTGTTGACACGACAATCTGGCTACCATTTTTACTGTCCAGGAAGTGCGTTTTGATGGCATCCCACTGCATCACAGTGGATACTTCTTCCAGGATGATGAGATACCTCTGCGTGATCATATATTGCTTGAGCTTGGCCTTCATGACAATGTCTGCACCTACTTTTGCTTGATGATAGCTCAGGTAGAACTGAGTCAACAAGCTCTCCAGAAACTCGTCAGGGTCAAAGGGATGCTTCAGCTTTACCCATGCACGGCACTTGAATTCTTCGCAGATCTTTGGGTTAGTGTACACCTCCCTGAAGATGGACGTTGTTCCAAGATCACCTCCTTTGCTTCCCCATACTGAGATCACTTGCAAGTCATTGCCTTTACGGGTGATCAACTCTTGGAGGTCACCCGTTTCGCGTCGCTTCCCAGCATCCTCCCACACTTTCCGTAGCATGTGGAATGCTGCTGTGCCAGTAGTGACCATGGCCGACGAGATGGCCTTGGGTCCAGAGTCGCTCACCAGATGGTGGTAGCGCGTGTTCCTCTGGCTTACATCCTCAACCCTGGACTTGAGCTGCTTTATCTCCGCGACCGCCTCGATCTAGTGGCAGGGGCAGTGCATTGCAGCACACCTTGTGCCACACGCGCGGCAAGCATGCCCACCAGGGTGACTTGTAGTCAAGGTGGACGACCAATTCGACGCAGTCCTCAACATCAAAGGCCAGGTTGCGGAGCTGCCTCACCCAGGTCCGCATCACTTCATTCTTGGTGCGCTCCTTGTTGGCGATCTGGAGAAAGGACTGCATCACCTCAAACTCGCCGGTGATGAACACCAGGTCGTTCTGCATCTTTTCCTTGAGATCGGCCTCCTCCTCTATCGCCGACTTGACCAAGCTCACCGTCCCCTCCACAGCCGTCTTGGTCAACCCAAGAGCAAACTCCGCCATTGTTGCACTCTCAGTTTCACTCTCCTCTTGTGTTTGTGTTCCTGATGTGATGTAGCTAGCAAATTACGATGGCTAATGCTCCGAGTTGTGCATCGACTCAGCACTTGGAGATGGAGTTATAAAAGGAGGATTGATAAGCTGCAAGTTGGCAAAGTTGGACATTGTTAAACCAGACTTGGAGGAGCTCTTGAAAATAAATCAATTTAATTAACCTGAATGATTTGACTTTCTTTGCCCATCGTGCAAGCAAGTTGATGTAACATGGATCTATATATGTGAGCACCAAAAAGTGAATGTGCCAGTTCAAATCAAAAGGCGCCAAACAGTTCTTCACAAATTACTAGCCTAGTAATTCAATAAGGACGAACAACACCAAACATTTCCCACAGGTTATTCATCTTTTATAAGATTGAATACCATTTGAACTTGTTTTTTTTTTGCATATATCTTCCTCCTACAGAAAATATTTGAGATATATAACTCAAATGCTAAGATGATTGCCTTAGAGTTAGGGGCTGTTTGGATTGTGACTATGTTTGCCTTATATTGCCACATTATTTTTGCCACACTTGCCTAACTTGAGTTCCTCAAATTGTTAGCCACACTTTGGTTTGCCTAAGGAAATCTTGCCACACTTTCTGTGTCTATGACATGTGGGATTCACTGCTAATAAAAAAATTCTTGCCTTAAGTGTGGCTAGAACCAAACACCCGCCTAACTCGGTCAAACTTGCCTAAGATGAGGTATGGCAAAGTGTGGCTAGAAGCCAAACAACCCCTAAGGCTGGTCATAGTGGGGAGTAATTAACTTATACTAGTGTCATGCATATGACACTAGTCTAAGTTACTACCTTCATAGTGCAAAGTAACATACTAGTAGTGTCATATGTGGCTTCATTTAATGGCTTGTAGACTCATCTTGTCTTGGGAAGCGCTATGTTACAGTAACATAGTATTATGTTACCACCTCTCATTAACTACATGCCACATAAGCAAAATTTTCTTGGAGTGCACTATGTTACTAGCTAAGTTACTCCCACTATGACTAGCCTAACTCCTATGACCTGTCACGGTCAATACTGCATTAATTTGGATGCAATCTGGACGCACACCCTAGGCATGACACAGAACACAATGAACAGTTCATGTGGATTTATTGCAGTAAGTGACGAACATCATGTATCCTTCCAGACAACGCATGTGAAGCGTCTCGGGTCGATGAACCAAGTTGAAGTACGCATGCCAAAGCAAAACTTGAAGATACAGCAGAGTCAAAGCATCACATGTATGCAACGCATCGAACAATGGATTCTTCAGGCAATGCATGTGATGCTTCTTGGGCTGATGAAATACAGCAGAGTAGAGTAGACATAATGGGGGCTCAAAATCCAGTGTGAACGCACTGCCCGAGTCTTGTTCCGCCGAGACTTGGGCTCACATGCGACCAAATGTTGGGAAAGTTCATCTCACAAAATTAAAGTCGTCTCGGTAGGGAGAGTTTTCTTCAAAACTTGGGTTAAGGGCCCTGGGTTTTTTCTTTCTTTGTGTAAGAATGAAATTTCCAAGTCACCTAAGGAATAATAGAAATCGGGGAGAAGTCCCTTTCTTAAACAAAAAACCCCAAGGAGAATAGACCTAAAATCAGAAACACGATGGGCTCAACCACTAAAGATGCATATCTCCATACATACACGGCATCGGTTTCTTATTTGAGCCAGGAGAAGTTTCTTCACATGTGACGACGTGTAGCAATCAATGAGCTTTTGCATCGGCATCAGTAAACCTGCATCGGTACTTTAATGGAGTTGATTGAATCTTACATTTGCTAACATGGGGGTACGTCAAACCAAGCAAACTTAATATTCTTATTAAGTCTGTGTTTACTTTGAATTAATTGGCTATCAGCTACAGCTGTCTTGTGTACAGCTAGCATGTTACGTTAGTATGTACTATGACCCCTCAACGAACCCAAAGGGCAAGATGAGCTTAGCAAATTTGGCCATGACTAGATCAGAGTCAACTAATCAAGCCACTACTGCACTCGCTGCATCCATTGATTGATACTCCCCCCGTCCCATAATATAAGAGCGTTTTTGACACTAGTCTATCCTCCAAACCCAAAGAGCCATGTTGTCATGTGGGGCCGGGATAGATCGACTGATAGGAAGAAGGCATATAGGGTCTGGAGTTGGGTACGAGACGGCAGCTGTGAATGTGATGGTCAGTGCTCAACAAGAGCACCATCACAACTGGCTGATGGTAAAAGGACTGGCTAGTCGTTGTTGCCCTTAGAGTAGTGGCTACTTTCCGATAATTAAATATAGCTCCAAGAGTAGCTAGTCTAATCTTCTTCAACAATGCCAAAGATATAATTTTCATCGTTCATCTGTCCTTCATAATCTGGGTAAAAAAGAGTGCACATCAAGACCCCGAGAGCAAGTTCTTGATTGGGGTTGATCTATAAAGCGATGCGAAAGACTATTCCGAGACCTCGAGAACAATGGAAAACATTGGGCTTTATTCAAACAAAATTCATGGCTCCATAGTAGACAAAATGAAGCAGCAAAAGAAAAATGAACCCATTGATGTTGAGGACATTGCCTGCTAAGAGTAATGCTACTTAAAACATCCAGAGGTTGATGGTGGACGGGGACGCATACCAGAACCGGCTTACCAGCGTCACGGTGCACGAATCGTGCCAGCATCATCATCGCTGAAGGAGCAAAGAAGGCGATTGATAGGAACCGGAGGCTGATGCTCGACCGCATTGACTTGGTGGCCCCTGTTTCGATACTGCCTTCAGTGGTTTACTGTACATGGTTGCCGGAGTGAAGCTGGTGCTAAGCAGGTGTTTGTAGGGGCCTGGTGTTCCCCACTACTGGGACCTGGGCTCTCAATTTTTCATGAAAGAGCCGTCAAAAACAGTAGGTGTAATTCAATAAAACACGCATTGAACAAGGTCTTCAAGACCAATGAAATACGGGTATGTCAGTGCAGATGCTAACAGGCTGAACACTGTAACAACAAGATGCAGATTCAGCAACAACCACATCCTCATCCTCATGACAAAGAGTTTGATGATCCCATACATACCGAAGCTAGTAGTGCCCACCAAGAATAAATCGTCGATTTGCAGATGCAGCAGCGCGTGCAATATGTCAATGAATCTTCAAAGATATCAATAAGATTTACACAGCCTTTGACTCTGCAAGCGCCTTCTTGTGCTATCCCGAGGTACCTATGGTGAAAACCAATTTATCCACATTCAGACCCACACAACACATGGAGATGAATGGAAGGAGCATTGATACTTATGCCTGCCATTATCGAGTGCACGAGCATATTAGCAACATTCGTTCAGTTTATGGACGATGTAGTGGTCCTGTTCAGTTACCTTAATGGATTTTGGCGTAAAAGAAACTTACCTTGATGACTTGGAACGCATTCTGTATCAGGTCAGGTTTGATTTTGTGATATGGTTTCTCACCTCCTCGAAGAAATGCACCCCCTCCTCCAGCATCCTGGCATGGCCACATGCCATCAGCAGGCCAAAGTAGGTGAACTCATCAGGTTCCATCATCTGCACCCTCCGCATCCTGTCATACAGCTCAACACTCTTTGCAGACCTTGATCACAGCCCAACCAGCAAATTATGTATAATGGTTGGCTCAACTCAACCGTGATTTACGAATAGCTCTTCTTTTTTGTCAAAGCCCACACCAAACATAATCGTTTCGCACATTTCACCGTGCACAACCAACAGATTTATTCACATAGAAGCATCAGTACACATAATTTTCCAGATAAGATCTAGGATTACAACATGATGATAGATCCTACTAGGAGTATATGTATACATCTTAGCTCTGTGAAGAACCTCAACAACAACCCAATGCTTGTTTTTGCACAACAGCCTCGAAGGATCCAGCCTAACATGGAGAGATACTGGTCCAGCCATTATAAAAAGAAGTATCTTCTCTTCGGAAAAGAAAACTGTTATAGTCTATGTTACACCTTGAATGATGAATGGATCATAGTGCAAAAGGAGGATACCGCAACAAGAACACCAGTCTCCAGTAAGCAAATAAACATAATATATCACAGGACAATGGTTTTTTTGTTCAATTTTCTTCCATCCCCTAATATATCAAACAACACTTGGTTCTGAATATATCAGATTGGCAGAAATTTGACTCGAATTAGAGGCACTAGTTGAGACACAAAACATGCGGTTGTATAGGTATATATATGCTCAAGAAATGGATCAAAGGCTAATTACAACAGTCCGGGAAATATAAATACTGAGGTCTGAATAAATATGCCGAAAAGATGTCATCAGTGTAGGGCTAACAGGGGATGTATCGTTTTCAAGGAAACCCATAAAGATCATTATTCATCTGTTAGTTGGGGACTACTACACAAAGTTCAAGCAGAAAACTTGACACCTTATCGTCTGTTGAAGTGCCTTTAAAGATAACTACCTTTCCCTTTTGTTCCAACAGCCTCAAAGCTCGCATGAGGACACCGCGATCAATTCCCACAAGTTCCGCAACACATGCTACAATACCATAAGACAACTTTACTTTTTCTTTTTGGCGAATTATTATGGCCTATGTATTACTGATGAGTCACCGCCACCAACTTATGTCACCGAATAAGCTTCCGAGAGTGTAGCTGTGCAGGGGAGGTTGCATCGTGGTATGATAGATAGAAGCAGGAATAGGGTTTCCTGAGGATAGCCTCTCGTTTATTCATTTATCGTATAACATAGATTATCCCTAGCTTTATAATCACAATAGATTCTTGTCCAACTAACCAACCAGGGAAGCAGGAAAAAAATGTATCACTAAGCCTAGGCTTAGCTAGACGGCTCATCCTGACTCCTGAGCTAACCCACATGACAAGTTGAGTAAACATGAGAATGTTTATCCAACAGCTAAATCTAAATCCTACATGTATATTATTCGCAAGAAAAGAAATAAATCCTACATGTACATTGCCTTTCTACCGCAAATTGCTAAGCAAGAAAATAAGCTTTTTAGCATTACGGAAATATCGAAAATGGTAAATCTGATCTCATCACCATCAAGTTCGATATACTTACCGGCCCCATGTGTTTCAATTCCAGAGCGTATATCTTCGATTGTTGTTACTTCCTGTTGGAATAATTATGCATCTCTGGGATGCTATTAGCAGGAACAGATTGCATCTAGAACACCTAAAACATGAGCAGAGAAAAGGTTTAGGGGATCATTACGTGTCACGGCAGTGGACATGATCGCCTGCTTGGTGCAGGCTTGATGCAGAGGTGATGTAGTCGAGGTAGAAGTCCTCCTCAACGTCCTGATGCCCTCAGGACGCCACCGGCACTGCCCGGCGACGGTAGCGGCGGCTGGAGTAGGTCTTCCCGTCGCTGCAGCGCTCCCCCTGATCGGATGGGGTGAGAGAATATCGGGAGGGGAGTGAAACCGTACGTGAATTGTGATCGCGCAGGCTGCCAACCCTCTCCCGTTCCCTTTTATGTAGCGCTGGCGACAGGGGACCTAAACCATCAGTTGGTTTGGGTGCCCCCGATCAGGGCGCCTCAGTTAGGATAAAAAGCCCACGTACGTTGGTGCGTGGGGCCTTTTCCTTTAACGTTATCTTTTCCCCCCTTTTTTTAGACTAATAGATCTAACTGGCTTGTTTAAGCCGTCAGATCAAAACCAACATTCTCCCCCTTGATCGTTAGGCTTAACTTCATTCGCCCATTCTACATAGGAATGATGTACCAAAGTGAGGTGTTACAACAGCTCAAAACGCTATAGAACCTCAACACTTATAGTACACCCGCCTATTTCGAAATGGAAAACATTTTACTAATTGGGGAGTGGTTTATTTTAATGGTCCTCTTATTCCAGAATCATCAGGCCTCCAGTAGTCCCATGCCGGCAACATGCTCACGAAAGATACTGGGTGGTAAGCCTTTTGTTAGCGGATCCGCAAGCATATGCTTCGTTCTTATATGTTAACATCAACTGTTTGATCCTGGATTCTATCTTTCACAACACGATACTTTATGTCAATGTGTCTGGCAGCATTACTTGACCTGTTGTTACTCGTATAGAAAACTGCTGGTTCATTATCGCAGTACAATAAAATTGGTTTAGATATGCTGTCAACCACTTTAAGTCCGGGTATAAAATTCTTTAGCCATACAGCCTGCCCGGTGGCCTCATAACATGCTACAAATTCTGCTTGCATCGTAGATCCAGCAGTTAACGTTTGTTTGGAGCTTTTCCACGATATAGCTCCTCCCGCGAGTGTGAATATATAACCTGACGTGGATCTCATACTATCCACACACCCGGCAAAATCAGAGTCTGAATAACCAACAATTTCTAGGTTATCAGTTCTTTTATATGTAAGCATGAAGTCCTTAGTTCCTTGCATATAACGCAAGACTTTCTTTGCAGCCTTCCAGTGGTCCGGTCCTGGATTTGATTGGTATCTGCCAAGCACCCCGGTTACAAAACATAAGTCTGGGCGTGTACACACTTGAGCATACATGATGCTTCCAACAGCTGAAGCATAAGGAACCGACTTCATCTGATCAGTTTCACATTGGTTCCTCGGACATTGAAATGTCCCAAACTTATCGCCCTTAACTATAGGAGCAGGTGAGGGTGAGCACTTATGCATATTGAATTTTTTCAGTACTCTCTCAAAGTATGCCTTTTGAGATAGTCCTAACGTTCCTCTGGACCTATCTCGATGAATCTCGATGCCGAGGACATACGAGGCTTCACCAAGATCTTTCATATCAAAACTGGATGACAGAAAATTCTTGGTCTCATGAAGCATATCCTTATCGCTACATGCCAACAATATGTCATCAACGTATAGGACTAAAAATGTGAACCTACTGCCTTTAAACTTAACGTATATGCAGTTGTCCACAACATTTTCGGTGAAACCAAAAGTTTTGATAATTTTATCAAACTTGAGGTACCACTCTCTTGAAGCTTGCTTCAAGCCATAAATTGATTTCTTTAGACGACATGCTAAATGTTCCTTTCCTTCCACAACAAAGCCTTCTGGCTGAGCCATGTAGACATCTTCTTTTAAGTCACCATTTAGAAATGCCGTTTTAACATCCATTTGGTGTAGTTCCAGGTCGTAATGAGCTACTAATGCCATTATGATTCTGAAAGAATCCTTGGTTGACACAGGAGAGAAAGTTTGTTTATAATCAATGCCTTCTCTCTGTGTATACCCTTTTGCCACTAGCCTTGCCTTGAACCATTCGACATTCCCTTTGGAATCATACTTGGTTTTGTAGACCCACTTGCAGCCTACTTTCTTAGCTCCATCCGGAACTTCTACTAAGTCCCATACATCGTTTGAGCCCATAGATTTCAACTCGTCTTCCATGGCAACCAACCATTTGGACGAATTTTCGCTTTTAATGGCTTCCTTATATGAGGTTGGATCCTCCACCTTTCCCATATCATTCATGTCCTCCATCAAAAAGGTGATATAATCATCTGATATGGCTTTCTTCCTCTCACGCCGTGGTCTACCCATGGGCGGAGGTGGTGGTGGAACATCATCATTTTCATTATTTTCTCGGAGATCCTCATTTGTGTTTGGATTCTCATTATTAGTTTCTGGATCACCATTCGACTGAGAGACTGAACCGTGAGATTCAGGATCATCAGATGTCACATTTCTTCGTATTGGAAAAACAATCTCTTGGATAGTCGGGGATGGAACACAAACCCGCTTCTCCTCAAGATTGATCTCCCTTAAATTTGTGACCTCATTATCCTCAAAAAATACCGCTTGTCTAGTCTCCACAAACTTGGTGGTGTGTCTTGGACAATAAAAACGATATCCCTTTCCCCTATGAGGGTATCCAACGAAGAAACAGCTAACTGTTTTTGGATCCAGTTTCTTAAGTTGTGGATTGAAAACTCTAGCTTCAGCAGGGCAACCCCACACCCGTAAGTAATTCAAGCTCGGTTTCTTTCCCGCCCACATCTCGTAAGGTGTGTTAGGTGCTGACTTAGTTGGAGCAAGATTTAGTATGTGTGCAGCTGTCTTTAATGCCTCTATCCAAAGGCTTACTGGTAAACTCGAGTGACTAAGCATGCTTCGCACCATATCCATAAGGGTGCGGTTGCGGCGCTCGGCCACACCATTTTGTTGTGGTTCACCAGGCATTGAGTACTGAGCAATGATTCCATTTTCAGATAAGAACTTGGCAAAAGGTCCAGGAATCTGCCCATAAGGAGCATGCCTACCATAATACTCTCCCCCGCGATCAGACCGTACAACTTTGATTTTTGCGTTCAGTTGATTTTCAACCTCCGCTTTATAGACTTTGAATTTCTCCAAAGCTTCCGATCGGTCACGTATGGGATAAATATACCCATAGCGGGAAAAGTCATCTGTGATTGTAATGAACGAATCAAAACCATCTACAGACTTAATATTAAGGGGTCCACATATGTCGGTGTGAATTAATTCTAAAACCCTTGTGGCTCTAACTGCTCCTTTCTTAATTGTTTTTGCAAATTTTCCTTTAATGCAGTCGACACATTTGTCTGCATCTGAGAAGTCTAATGGGAGGAGTATTTCATTTTTAACTAAGCGTTCCATTCCCCCCCTCGAAATGTGGCCCAAACGACAATGCCACAATTTCGAAGAATTACTTACTCCTTTCCATTTCTTCTCAACATTAATTTCATCACTCACATGCATAACTGAATCATTATGAAGAGATAACATGTATAGTTGGCCTCGTCTAACACCGATGCCTATATTCTTATTACATTTGATCAAAGCAAATTGTTTCTTGCCAAAATGGCACTCATACATATCATCATCTAAACGAGAAACTGAAATCAAATTCCTACTTAAGGTAGGCACATAAATAACATTATTCAATCTAAGAGTGTGGCCAGTGTGTAGCTCCAACGTGAGAGATCCCACAGCTTCAACATCGGCCTCAACTCCGTTCGCAACCTTAAGATTTCTTGTTCCTCCTCTTATGGTTTGGATCGTATCGAATCCCTGCATAGAGTTAGCAACGTGAGTGGTTGCCCCTGAATCAATCCACCATGACTTTATTGAAAAATCAACATAAAGTGATTCATCTACAAAAGTAATTTCATCAATACCTCTTTTGTTCATCCATTTTAGAAAGCCTGGGTAGTCCCTTTGATAGTGTCCCTCTTCTTTGCAGAAGTTACAAGCATTTTCTCCAGCAGTGGAGCTGCTAGGAGCAGAAGAAGAACCACCGGCTTCTTTACCCTTGAATGCCTTAGGGTTGAATGGCTTAGTGCCTTCTTTCTTGACTTGCCTTTTCTGAGGCTTAGGGAAACCTTGTCCGTCATGCTTTCTCTTGTTAGAGCCAACATGAAAGACATGGTCTTTTTTCTGCCTCATGATCCTTTCTTCCTCTTGGACGATCCTTGCGGTCATCTCAGAGAGTGGCCATTTTTCCTTTAGAGAGTTATAGTTGACCTTAAATTGTTCAAACTCTTCAGGAAGAGACTCAAGAATAATTATGACAAGAAGGGCTTCACTTAAAGAACACTCCAAAGCCTTAAGCTTGGTGAAAGCATTTACCACCCTCAATATGTGCTGCCTAACATTTCCGTCAATAGTGTATTTCTGAAGAAGTTTAGCAAAAAGCTCATGAGCATACACTTTGTCGGAGCCTTTAAATTGCTCCTCCATTTCAGTGAGGAAATCTTTAGCAGTATCTTTCTTAGGGAGTGCTTCAGAAATGTCCGGCGATATTGTCGCTTTCATGATGAGAAGCGCAATATGGTTGGACTTATTCCACTTTTCCATCTTAACATCATACTCCTTCTTGAGTTCTGCATACCCTGTGACACCCGCCACAGGTGCCACAGGTTTTTCTTCCCTCAAGGCATAGTCAAATTCATTACAACCCAAACATAATTCGACTTGGGACTTCCAACGAGGGAAGTTACTCCCCGTAAGTGGTTCGATCGTGTCGGACCGGAATGGAGCGGAAGCTGAAATCATCACAAAAGTTCATAAGTAAAGTTGCATGATTATAAATTTACGTTGGTAAATAAACAAACATGCCAAGTATTTAATTTCAACTCCATGTCAAAACACCGTTGGGCAGAAAAAACATGGATTTAAAATATCATAGGGGATGACTCATAATAATAAAACAACGTTGGTCCGAATTAAAATTAGAGTCATTTCATTCTTAATTTAAACATCAACATAAAAAAAAACATTATCATTATTTGATGTCTAAAAAAAACTTCATCATCCAAAAACACATAATAAATCCTGAATAAAATATCTCGTTGGTTCAATTTTACCCAGAATAATAATGTGTTTATTACATTTTTACGCATTTTCTGGTTTAAGCAGTGCAAATCATAATATTTATTAACTTAAACGCACTGGAAAAAAGAAAATCGCGACAGTGATTTTGGACCGAAATACCCCACAGCTACACGTAAAACGGCCCAGCCCAGAATGTTTTTTTTTGTGTGTGTGTTTTCGCTGGACTGACATAACCTGGGCCGCAGCCCACAGCCGGAATCGGCCCATTGGCATCCGCCGGCCCAGCGCGGAGCCGAGCGATGCTGCCGGCTGTCCGATTGGAATCGACGGTCCGCGTCGATCGCGGCTGGAACAAAACAGCCGCCCGGCCAGAACCCTAGCTCATTTCCCCCTCGACCCCCCGCATTTCACGCTCGACTGGGAGCGGCGATGGCGTTCGACGGCGGCTCGAGGCGCGCCGGCCATGGCGGCGCGGCGGCTGCGCTCGCCGGAGGAGCGTGCAGCAGGATGAATCCCGCGCGCTCCCCCGTCGAGCATGGCCCCAGCGTCCGTGCACATGGCGCATCAAGGAGGGTGGAGGGACGCCGGCCACCGCGGCATGAGGAACGACGGCGACTTGCTCGGCGTCGACCAAACAAGGGCGCGTCCATTTGAGCGGCAGCGGCGGCGGCGCCACTTCGTTCCGCACGTCGTCCCGAGGACGGCGGCGTCGCGGCGTCTTCGCCCTCGCGCAACGGTGGGTGCTGCGCGGGCCCCGAAGGGAAGAGGCGAGGACGCGGCGCGTTAGGTGAGGATTCTCCTCATTCTTTTCAAATCGTGTACATCAGTGCTTGATTTGGGGGAAAACATTCCTAATTGCAGAATTAAGGTTCTTACGAATTTGGGGAAAAAAATCTAGGGTTCTTACACATGAGGGGTTGCTACTGTTGACGTGCGTGTATCCCTCTGCCTTCTATGTTGATAATGCATACGGAAACAGGACTTAAACATGATCAATACTAATCAACTTAACATGAAGGTGAACATTAGATCTTAACTTAGATTAATTAGAATTGATGAACTTAGGTGGCACTACTGATCCGTAGCAAATTGGAATTAAAACATCATCAACAGTGGGCAATTGACATCAACATCAAAAAACAGTAGCAATCAAACTTGATCTACAGAGGGCCTAAACTTGAGATTGGTTTACTGAACATGATATAGGGATCTAAAAGCAATCATATCTGGCGACTGATACCATTGTTGGAATAATTATGCATCTCTGGGATGCTATTAGCAGGAACAGATTGCATCTAGAACACCTAAAACATGAGCAGAGAAAAGGTTTAGGGGATCATTACGTGTCACGGCAGTGGACATGATCACCTGCTTGGTGCAGGCTTGATGCAGAGGTGATGTAGTCGAGGTAGAAGTCCTCCTCAACGTCCTGATGCCCTCAGGACGCCACCGGCACTGCCCGGCGACGGTAGCGGCGGCTGGAGTAGGTCTTCCCGTCGCTGCAGCGCTCCCCCTAATCGGATGGGGTGAGAGAATATCGGGAGGGGAGTGAAACCGTACGTGAATTGTGATCGCGCAGGCTGCCAACCCTCCCCCGTTCCCTTTTATGTAGCGCTGGCGACAGGGGACCTAAACCATCAGTTGGTTTGGGTGCCCCCGATCAGGGCGCCTCAGTTGGGATAAAAAGCCCACGTACGTTGGTGCGTGGGGCCTTTTCCTTTAACGTTATCTTTCCCTCCCTTTTTTTAGACTAATAGATCTAACTGGCTTGTTTAAGCCGTCAGATCAAAACCAACACTTCCAACCCATTTTCCTTTACCTACAAGCATAACACAGAGACAAATATTATTCATTGATAAACTGATAGCTCCGAAAGAAACTTGTTTAATAGAATACAAAGTCTTACAAAGTCTAATATGTAGTTAGCCCAATCTTGAATCTGCAGCCAAAGGATGAGACACTTCTTGTGACCTTTGTCAATCCACTCTGCGCGACCTGCAGTTTGAACTTGGCTTTTAAGTAGTGTCACAACACAAAAGTAAACACAGGCCAGGGGTAATAAAAGCATCCATCATCTAGAAAAGCAAAACTACACACAGGTAAAACAATAACCAAAAGACTCCATGTTGTGCAGAATAAAACTTCACTAACAAGAGCTGCAAGGAACGCTTCCTTTGCTTCATAGCTTAGAGATCCTGAATAATATAAAGCATGTAAGTTCGGTGCCACGTCAATAGAAATGTCCAAATGCATAATAAACTAGTCGAGTAAATAAATTTTCATGTACACACTAGTCCGCCATGCTCAAAAGGCTCCATGGTAGGCCTTAGGAACACATTACCATCATACCAGATCACTATGACATAACATTTTCAACACAGTAAGGCATATTTTTGCTGAACTGCAGAAGAGTATTAGTCGAAACACAAGGTTCAGGTAAATATGACTTACTCTCAATCTTTGGATTGGAGAACAAGGGAAAATCTTCTTCCAGGGAGATTATATACATCTTTTGACTTCTACAGTAATCAAGTATTAGCTCTTTCCATAGCTGCACTTGCTTTTCACGTGTTTCTCTCACAGTCTGCAAGCTGGGAACAAATGTTGTCATGATATTATTATCAGTCCGTGTACATATCAAAATAAGTGTTTAACAGAAGTTTTCAGAGTTGGTTTTAAGATAACATACACAAAAGATCCCTTACATTACTCAACCAAATGTAAGAATTAGTAAAGCAAGGAAATGCTTCATGTTGGGATATGAAAGAAAGATGCCAGGTCTCAGACACTCTGAACAAGAACTGTGTTACAATTTTGGGATGCTATAAAGTGGAGATTTGTGAAGAGAGACGTTTGAGTTTTAAGCAAAGGCAGATTTTGAAGAAACAAGTGCTTAAGCAGGGAAGGAGCCAGTGGGGGGCAAGTTGGGGCCATGTCTCCCCCCATGGTAACCTTTTTTTCTTCTTCTGAAAACAGCCTTAGATTGCTAGTTCAAAGTGCTTTAAATTTATATGTTTGGCCCCGCTCAACATTTTATATCTTCCATTGGCCCCCTTTAGTAAGATTGCTGGCTCCGTCCCTGTGCTTAAGCTTACTAACATAATTCCTTTAGTGATCCTGATGTACAAATCCTTCATACATATTCAGTTCTTCAATTACAAAATAACATTAACCGCCCCGTGTTTTTCATTTCGAATCTATAAAGTGCCATTTTATGTCTTATTGACAAGCTAACTAAAATAAAACAAGGGAAGAGATTAAAGGAAGCTTACATGATTTAGAATGTACTCACATGATTATATGATATATCCTAAATAGTAATAAATAAGTTTAACTAAGAAAAAAGCAAGAATATACCAAAATCAAAAACCACTTTATTGTACAATTAGTCCAGTAATAACTCATTGCCAAAGAAATAATTCACTGAAAAGTAATTTCATTACTAACATAGCACTTGGAGCAGAAGTTAACTGCCCAACTTTATCACAAGGCACTGATTAAGAATCTCCTACTCCTATATGGCTATACATACTGCAGAACCGCAAATCATGTAAAATGTTCAAACATGTGACACTACTGCTGGAGGAGGAGGAATTACGTAAAGTAGGGTGGGTAGTTGAAAAAGTGGGGGAGCTTGAAATCCACCGGCCTCTGCATCTCCGGTGAAGCTGCGGGCTGCAGATGACAATGTAGGGCCTGTTATTTAAGGTAGGGTGGTGATCAAATAGTGTTCTTCCGACTTCTATTTCCATATTTATAGATATGAAAAATGCACCGATACATATACGTGTATCAGTATTGGCCTGATACACATACGTAAATTTGCCATTTTTGGAAGAGCGCCAATATGGGGATACATTTTACTAATTTTTAAATGCACAAAGAAAAATAAGTGTATAGAAACTAGGAATAGAATATTACCTTCTTGTTTGCTCTCCTGAGGATGTAGTGGCAGCTCTAAGCCTCTCCAACTATTCTTGCGAGATATAAGCAAGTCTCACCAGAAGGATTTCTTGCGACCTACGCCAGCCAATATTCGTGCATTCCTCGCTTGCTCGCCGCTGGTATGATGTTCACTTTGGTTTCCTCTAACTTGTTTTCTTTCTTTTTCGTTTCTTTTATTTGTTTTTGTTTCTTCACCGGTTTTTCAGTTTCCTTTGTTTTTCACCTGGTTTTCCTGTTTCCTTGTTGCCTATTGCATTTTTTTTCTTTTCTTTCTTTTCTCTCTGTTTTCAATGATTTTTTTTGTTTTGTTTCCTATTTTCTTTATTTTTCTTCATTTTTCTTTTTTCCCTTATTTCTTGGTTTTCATCAGGTTCCTGCGTTTTTATTTGATTCTATTTAGGGATTTTTACTGTTTTCATTCTTTTGCACTGGTTTTCGTTGGTTCTTTTTATTTCGTCGATTGTTATTGATTTTTCTTTCTCTTTCCGTATAGAACAGGAATACATTTTTAGACACGTTAAAAAATCAAGTTACAAGCAACATTTTTCATATAGATCTGAAAAACAAATCATGTACATGTTGAACTTTTTTGAAATACATGATTAACTTTGTTTCAAACATATATTTTGAGGTCATCCTTTTAAACACACATTCAACAATTTTCTTATACATCAGAAACAGTTTTTATACACAAGATTAACATTTTCCAAATACAATTGCATCACATTTGATTTTTTTTATGGCTACCTTTTTCCGTAAACATTGTACCATTTCTGTATACATCAGGAACATTTTCTATATACACCTGCAACAAATTACTAATACATGATTAATATTTTTGAAAACATGTATTTTTATGTCTACTATTTTCCATTTAATATTTTCCAAATACATGATTTACATTTTTATATACCCATATAAAACTTCCAAATATAACATATATTTTTTAATGTCTACATTTTTTTCAATACACATTATAGTTTTTGTGTGCGCCGGGGAAAATATTATATACATGTTTAGAAAATTTCAAATACACAATTATCAAATTTGAACACATATATTTATTTATGTCTACTTTTCCATAAATATTCTACACTTTTTGTATAAATACTGAATAAAAATAACATACATGTTTGTTATTTTTCAAATACTCCCTCTGTTCCTAAATATAAGTCTTTTTAGAGATTTCAATATGGACTACATATGGAGCAAAATGAGTGAAGTTGCACTCTAAAATGCATCTATGTACATCCGTATGTAGTCCTTATTGAAATGTCTAGAAGGACTTATATTTAGAAACGGAGGGAGTACATTACTAACATTCTTTTCATATTTTTAATGTCTATTATTTTAAGACACATTATACAATTTTCGTGTATGTTCGAAATATTTTTATATACATGTTTAACATTTTCTAATGCATGATTAACTTTTTTAACTTTTGTATATGAAGTTATTTTGTAATTGAGATATTCAGAATATTTTGAAATATAAACCAAAGTAAAAAAAACAAAATAAAAACGAAATATGAAAAATATATAAATGAATTAAAAAATGTTGTAGGCCTATCTGCGCTGGGCCGGCCCAATCGGGCGGCTGCCTGAAGCGAGACATCCTACTATCTCGCATCAGGCGAGACATAGGTGCGCCCATGTAGAACAACCAAAAATTCAGGTGTGGGCCGCGACCTATCATGTCTACCTTGGATTTTTGGCCCTAGGTTGTGAGCACCAGGGGCTGAGGGTGGAGTCCAGG
>NC_041385.1:857347723-857358095 GCF_002162155.2 Triticum dicoccoides | reverse complement strand
CAGGAGCTCGCTACCGGCCTCATATCATCGGGTCAAAGGCGATCTCGAGGAGCGAAGTGGAGGGAACAACGGTGGTCTGGTGGAGGCCGACAAAGGGGAGTGTCATAGTTGTGGTCTGATGGAGGCTGAAGGAGGAGAGCGTCGGCGCGGTGGTCCGAGGCTGGGAAAGGGGAGTGATGTGGCGGTGGTCTGGTGGAGGCCAGAGTAAGCAAGTCTGGGAGATGGCTCATGGCGGTGCAGCCGAAGATAGGCTAGGATGACGGTGAGTGAAAAGTTTGGATGGGCTAACTGATATAGATTTTTTTTTGCGTGACGCAGCGGGATGGCTGCAATTACTACTAGTAAGGGCGCTCGAAAACGGGCACCTCTGAGCATGCCCATATGTCACATTCTAATGGACACCATGGAACATGGGTATCAGATGTCGGTGCCTAGGGTTTCTTAGTAACATGGGTTGGCCATATAAAAAATGTATCGAAGAGGTTTATCATGCACCTCTAATAAAAAGAGTTCTTTTTTTCATTTGATCACCGATACTATTTGGCGTATTGAAGGTGTGACAGAGCCAAATCAGTATTGAATATGGTATCCCATATGAACAAGCATGGTTTGAGAGGGACATATCCATTTTTTAGATGATATATTCAAAGTAGAAATAAATAAGTTTAACTAACAAAAGGGCAAGTATATAGTACAAGCCTGAACAGTATATAGTACAATCTTGAACCACATTATTGTACAATTTATCTAGTAAACATTGTTAATCAAACAATTTACTAGAAAGTAATTTCATTACTAACATAGTACCTGGAGAAGAACTATACTGCCCAACTTTGTCACATTAAGAATCTCGTACTCCTCCTATACGACTATACATACTGTAGAATCATAAAATTATGCAAAATGTTCAAATATGTGACACTACTAGTGGAGGAGGGAGGAGAAATTTTACATAAAATAGGGCTGGCTTGTAGTGTGAAAAGTGCGGGAGGAGATACAACTCTTAGGTAATTTATCTATGTAGTATAATTAATGCAATATTACTTAGCTACTCCCCCTCCTCCATTTATAGGCCCCCCACCTATCCCTAAATTGTTAATTTTATTAGTTCATAAAATATAACATTTGAAGTTTCTAACGGTATATTTTTTGTGATGTAGAACTCATATTATGATGGTTACATTGTCAACTTACGAAGATGCATGAGCCTTTAACCATAGAGGAGGTAGTGTGACACAAATAAACAATGCATTGGATTGACCTAGTAGTAATGCTATAATAGTAAGCTAGAAAATCATACAACTTTATAAGCTAAAATGCACTGGCATAAGTTAATCGGCGACCATGATAACCAGTATAAGCATGGTGACCTACTTCTCCTCCACCACCGACTCCGGCTCCCTATCCCCTTCGCCACCATGACCACCATCCATTCTTGCCATTTTAGTACAGATTGCAGACCAACTCATCCGTCCATGGGGCTTCGTTTAAACAAAGCACATCTTAACATGCATGATGTGACGATTCTTTTTGCGGCTTTTCTTGCAGCCGGAGAAGGAAGCTTTTGAATCTTTCAAAATATATATAAAGTGCACTTGCCCATGCATGTCCCATTTGTTACGTGTATATATTTATTTGTTCATTAGTTGTTGTGCTATAGAAAAAAGAATGCAAATCGCATAAAGTAGGGGTGAGAGGGAACCAAGTGAGTGATGCCAATATATCCTTTGTAACCCTCCCTGTGGAAATGTCCATCTATGACTATGCACTTCTTGACTTGTTGCTTAGAGAAGTGAACTATATGATTGACTTGTTTCTTAAGTGGAGATATTTTAATATCACCAATATTTCATGTAGGGCATCCGCCGCTCCACTTCAGTGGTATTGATCACATATGCTATAATTTTTTGTATTTATGCAGCAATTACATAATTATCATATCCTCGCTCAAAAATAATAAATAATATTCTGTAGTGATGCAACCCAGGTTTTAATTGGCTAGGAGCTTCTTGTGCTTGTTGCTTGCTGGCTTGAGGAATAATGGCGAATGTCGAGGGCTATTTAGAGGCAATCAAGTAGGAGGAAGGAGGGATGAGATGACACACACACACACACACACACAGTGGCAAAAGGATGTATATGAGCAACCAAGGGATCACCGTTTAGGGAAGAGGAATAAGGATAGGGCCGCCTCCACCATCACTTGATTTCTCTCTATCTCTAGCTAGTTACCGTTTTATAATAAGTAACAAAGCCAATATTCATTTGTTGCTGGAATTGATTTATCCTTACATCTATCTCGGGCGAGGAAGGATCTCGGTGATTTGTTAGGCTAAATATTTGTTGGCTAGCTGTTGGAAATAATGATATTAATTGGTTCAATTTGAATATGCATTAAGTGAAGTTTGAAATAAACAAAGTTTAAAACCTTAGATTTTTTAAGTAACTCCATTATGTACATCAGCCAATAACCCTCAACCTTTTACAAGGCAAAAATGTATTACTCTCAGCCCGAGGTCATTGAAAGTCTCGATACCTCTTGGGTTAGAAGGTCTAGCAACTTTGTTTTTTCTGTTTTAGTATTACATCTTGGATTTTGGAAACATTTTCATCTCTACTCTAGGTATTTCAATAACTATCGCACTTCCACTATTCTTGAATAATTTGGGCTACTCATGTTTGTGAGTTTTCAAAAACATAGGAACCGGAAAAATAAAAGTAAGTATTTGATGTCCTGGGGCGTTGAAAACTATGGGAGTTGAGAATATAGGAATGTGTAATGCATAGATGTTGATTTGTTTTACCCCAAGAAATATACAAGAATATTATTAAATATTAGGTACGAGCACAAAGTTTTCATCGAACCAATGAATTTTTTTCCTACAAGATTTGATTCAACATATTTTTTTTCGAATTCATGCAAAGTAGGCCACATGAATCATTTTTGTGGTCTCCATACCTATACGATCAAATAAGTCCCATAGATTTTTTTTCTACCAAATAGAACCCTCCAAAATTTCTGTATGATTTCTTTGGATCAAATACACCTTGACTGTTTAGAAGTCCGAACATTGTTTTCCTTGCATAGATTATTAAATCATTCGGTATTAATAAATTCCACCCGACCTCGGGTTCATTAGCCTTGCTGGATTTCTTTTTATTTATTTATCATGCTTTGAAAAATCACCAAAACAATCCTAATATACATGCCTGAGTATTAAGTATGCTTGTAGAAAATTATGATTTTTCATGACATGTGCTATTAAATAAAAAATAAATATGTGAACAAAATAATAGAATGCATGTAAATATTTTAACACAGATCACAATTCAACTCACGTTTTGTTAATTTGCAGCTGAAAGCAATGGGAAAAGGTGAGAGGGAAACTGAGTTGGCGGTCCAATTTCTCGTCGCCCCTGTAGAAAGCTCTATCTATGGCTATGCAGTTCTTGACTTAAACTATTTTTGTTGCACAATTGTCCGCATATGATGACTTTTGTGCAGTAGTGGGAATAAATATCTCCAAGATTTCACGTGTTGTCTTGGGTGCTTCCCATTGGCTGATATATTTCCATCCATGTACACCTAGAGAATGGAGGAATATCCTCAAAACATATTTTTGTTTTTTCTTGAGATATATGCTCTTGCTCAAAACAGAGTTTGGCTATGTGCAACATATGATGCACTGACTGGGAGTGGTTATTTTCGCCTCGGGCGCTTAGATGCAACTGTAGACATGACATGTCGATTTGAATCGAGATGTGTGTTGGGAGGATTATAATTGGCACGCTTTGCATGATGATTTGCACCACATCACATCACATGAAGTCAGAACACATAGACCAAAAAGGTTGCAACAAAGAAAAATACTTACAAGTATGGACCACGAAATGAGAAACTAGACAAGGACAAAGTTTTTGCACTGCATTATGCAGATTGTTCAATTGAGCAAAGATAATTTTCCCTGTTTTCTCCTTGTGATGAATTTTCTTTTAATTATCCTCTTCTTAATCTTTTGTTCTAAGCATCAGATTGATATGCAACTTTCATCCCCATGCATATATACATGGCTTTAAACGCTGCATACCAAAGATTACTGCAATGATGATTGATTAATGGAGATGACCGAGGAACCCAACGGTGATCCGTTGACCAATGTTTCATATGGCGCCTTGAACGCCCGGCGTTATATTTCCAGCAAAGTATAGAGAAGGAAGGGATACTGCGAAAAAATAGTTATTTTTTCACGTAACGGAAAACAAAATTTGGCTGCATGCATTCAGTGACGCAGAAGTCGAGAGTGATTCTTTTCTCTTGGAACGCTTAAATCGATGCACTATCAAAATGACGGGTCTGAATATGCGGATTGAGCGGGCATATATCACTAGTAGAAAAGGGGGCAATGGTCCAGGCTGGGTCAGCCCATTAGTCCCGGTTCAATCCAGAACCGGGACCCATGGGGGCATTGGACCCGGTTCGTGAGCCCCGGGGGCCGCCCGGGCCACGTGGGCCATTGGTCCCGGTTCGTCTGGACCTTTTGGTCCCGCACTAGTGCATAACCGGCCTTTAGTGCCGGTTCGTAACGGGCTTTAGTGCCGGTTTGCCAACCGGCACTAAAGGGTGGGGACTAAAGGTCCCCGGCCTTTAGTACCGGTTCGTCATGAACCGGCGCTAAAGTGCCACCACGTGGCACGAGCCAGGCACATTTGCGTGGAGGGCATTAGTACCGGTTGGTAACACCAACCGGTACTAAATGTTTGGGTGTTTTTTTTTAATTTTTCTTTAATTTTGTGTTTTCAATTTGGCTTTATTTTCCATTTAATTTTTTTTTGTTTGCTGGTATTTCACGATACTACAAATTGTACATGTTATGCATATATATTAAATAGATTTTCTCGTACGTAGAACCGCATATATATATATATATATATATATATATATATATATATATATATATATATATATATATATCATCGAATGTCTCATAGCCAACACCATTAACTATTCACACATATACACATGTATATACATATACAATTTCTACTACATGTTGCCTTGGTGCCTTCGGAGCACGATGACAAGTGGTTCATGGGGGCGGTAGCGGGTAATAGTATTCTCCTTTCGAGCAAAAATCCGGCTATTTCCTCTTGAAGTGCTTGTATGCGCTCGGGGGGTAGGAGCTTATCCCGCACCTCTCTGAACTGTTAAGAAGGAGATCAATAATATGCATGTGTGTTAGTTGTGTGACTAGATATCGATAATGGTGTGAATAGTGTTCTGACAAACGTACCCACTCCTGTCTATCAGATCTGCTCCTTTCGCACGTCATCATGCGAATGTTCTCGCAAACGTAGTATGCACACAGATTATTCCCTTTCGCCTGCCTCAGGGCCTTTACGAGAGTGGAATTGAATCAGATAATGATTAATCAAGCATAATAATTAATTAATGATATTGAACCAAGAATTAAAGAGATGGTAGCTAGCTAGTACTACTTAATTACTTACTATGGGTCGATGCCAAAACAATTTTTTTTCCATTCTCCTGGAGTCACCGCGACGAACTTTGCCCATGCCCTGCCCGCCGGCAAAGAAAATTAATAAAGGGGTTATTAAATAGTTCAATCAGGAACTAATAGTTAATAATGATTGAAATTACCTGTTGACTATCCCCTTCACGATGGTGTAGTCTTTATTTTCTCTAGTTAGTGAGTCCAGTAATTCAACTTTTCCTTCCTCAACTTTAATGTCTATCAAGACCCAGTGCCAACTGCATACACACACGTTTGCATGTCTTAATTAAGCGGGCATGTGCATAAAATTAATCAACTACCATAAACCGTATACACTTAATTATTAACATCTAGCTAGCTAGTAAGCAAAAACAGAATTTGTAGTACAAGACAGTGTGACTCACGGGAAGTTGTAAGGAAGTAGTATATCTTCGAAGGTATTGAGGCGCTTCAAGAACTCTAGCATGCTTTCCTCTACATCAGCTTTACAATGTTCAATCTCCCATATGTCCTGATTAATGGTATTTGGGTCAATGAACCCAACGCCATAGCGTCCAGCTTTTTTCATTTCATACATCTTCATCCTGCATATAATACCACAGAAAAAGAATATAGTGAGGATAATTACATGTAATGAGTGATCAAAATTATCACTACATAACTAGCTTGAGACTTAAATTACAGAAAGAAATCACTTACAGACAATAGCAACTGACGATAGACTTGTCGAGTGCGTCTTGATTGAATAACTGATATAGTTCTGAATACTCAATGGACAGAGCTTTCTCATGGTAATAATGGTCCTTCTTGACAATCACCATGAGGGACACTCGATTGGAAATCTTGATCATGTTCATGTACCATTGATGCAATTCATACATTCTCGTTGGGAAGTCCTTGACCTTGTCTGGATGGACCAAAGGTTGGCCCCAGGCATATTTCCATTTTATTTCCGATTCTTTAAGCGGAGACATGGGCTCGATTTCAAGGAGTTGTCCAACAGAGATCTTGAGCATTTCAGCCTGCATTATATGCTCCTCCGTTATTACCACATCGCCCTGCTGGGGAACGCTAACGGTTTGCCCACAATAATATTTGGCGCGCGTACTCCTCTCATGTGTTGTTGGCACAACAAGCGGGGGGATCTCTTGCGCAGCATGTTCTCCCAGCTGGGGAACGGTTTTCCCGCATTTTTTGCCAGCTGCTTGTTGGCTCGAGCTTGAGCTCGCTTCCTTCCGTAGCCGTGCTCAATGTAGCTTCCTGATTTGACGCTCATAGTCTGAGTCAACAGGCTTGGGAGCTGGTGCTCTAGCCATACGAATGAAGTGGTCAATCGTTTTCTCAGGCACTTTCTCCTTTGGCGGCGGTGCCGGTTTCGGTCCAAAATGGGCGTCCACTTGGGCTTGCACTATGGCTGTGTTTTGCTCCTTAGTCATGTCGTAAGGCCTCTGAGGAAGAGGAGCGAGGCTTGTACCATATTTATATCGCTTGCTTTCACATGTACTTCCTGAACTACCTCGACTCGTACCGCTACGCACCAAAGCTGCGGGATGTCTCTTCTGTGATTGCTGAGACGGCGGAGACGGCTGACGTGGAGTTGGACCAGGAGAAGTGGCCTGACGATGTGCCGGACTTGATGCAGGAGGTGTGGCCTGACACAGTGCCGGACTTGCAACCGGAGAAGTGGCATGCCGCTATGCCGGGCTTGAAACCGAAGGAGTCAGCTCACGCGTTCGGGGACTTGGAGGAGGTGGCGGACTTCGAGGAGGAGTCGTCTCACGCGTTCGTGGACTTGGAGGAGCGGGAGTCTGCTGACTCGGTGGCGGACTTCGAGGAGTCGGCAGACGACGCGGTGTCGGTGGACTTCGAAAGATTATGCAATCCTTTCTCCATAGGATGATACGATGTATGGCCTCTTCGAGTGTGCGCTCGTCTTCACCTCCAGGAATGTCAAGCGCTAGCCTCGAATATGGGTCCACCACTTCATCAACCATGACACGAGCATAGCCCTCTGGAATCGGGATGCAATGGTAGGTTGCTTCGGGGGTAACTGGAAAAGCAATGCCGTCCGCCACCTTCATGGATATGTTCTTCATTTTGGAGTGTAGCTCATAGTTAGTGTTCTCTATGATGTCATCCACAGGGTATGTATCCAGCAGTGTGTCGCCCGGGGCAGAACCAACGCTGCTTCTCGGCATGGATGGGACGGTGCTATTCAATGCTGGACGATCATCCGCTTGCTGCTGCCGCTGCTGAGACCCCCTTTCCTGGCTAAGTGAGTCGATCTGCTGCTGCTGCTGCTGGAATTTGAGTGCCAGGTCCGCGTGCCTTGCTTCTAGGCCTTGAAGACGTTCTGCGTCCTGCTTCCTCCGCTCCTCCTCCAGCTTCCTCTTCTTCTCCTCCTCCATCTTCTTTCTTGCACGGGACCTGTAGTCGTCATTCTAGTCCGAAAAGCCCTCATACCAGGGAATAACACCCTTGCCTCGTGTTCTTCCCGGGTGTTCAGGATTTCCCAGGGCGCGCGTAAGCTCGTCGTTGTCTCTGTTGGGCGTGAACACCCCCGCTCGAGCTTCTTCTATTGCGTCAATTATCTTTTGTTCGGCTCCTTTTAGACTTGCCTTCTTCGAAACCATGCTTGTCTTCGGGTCCAACGCCCCCCCATGCGCATAGAACCAAGTTCTGCACCTGGGGCGCCAGTGCCGGGTAACCGGAGTGACCCCTGCATCCTCCATCTCTTGCTCAGACTTATCCCACTTAGGCAATGCCACCGCGTAGCCACCTGGACCCAGCCTATGAAACTGCGTCTTTCTTGCGGAATTTGCCTTGTTTTTCATCGACCGTTCCTTAGATATTTCTGAATCCTTGAAGGTCACGAAATCGTCCCAATGTTCTCTTTGCTTCTCCAGTGTTCACTTGAAATCTGGAGTCTTCCTTTCATTAGCGATGTAGTTGGCCCATACAGTTTTCTTGTGGGTGTTGAATGCAATTGCCATCTTCTTAAGAGCAGCGGCCTTGACTTTGTCCACATCTGCTTTAGTGAAATGATCTGGTAGGGTGAAATGTTCCATCAGAGATTTCACCATGTCTTCTTTGGCTCTGCCATCGACTCAAGTAACACCTGGGCGTTTAGTCTTTGGCTCTTTCCATTCTTGAATGGAGATCGGGAGTTTGTCCTTCACAAGAACTCCGCACTGACGAGTCCACTTGTTCGCAATGTTCTTAGGCACGAGGGGTTCGCCACTAGGTTTGATGGATTCGATGTGGTACTTTACACCATCCTTCAACAATCTGCCCGGGCCTCGCTTTGTCTTGCTGTCTGTAGAAGCAGATTTGCTCGATCCGGAGGGCTGAAAGAAGAAAGATCGATTCATTAATATATCTTCAATAAAAAAACATGTGATGATCACCATGATGCATGCTTATGTAAATATACCTCGCCGATAGTGTTTGTTATTTGAAGATCATCGTTGTCTGTGTCATCACAAACATTGTCTGTGTCATCATCATAATCATAGTTCATGACTTCATCAGCCCGGTCGTCGAGGTCGAATATCTTTTCATCACCCTCTCCGGTATTGTTAAGATATTGGGAGCCGTCATCTGCTTCATTCAGATCATCTAGCCTGTGAGGGCTGCGTATGATGTCGAACAATTCCTCTTCTCTCTCTCTCTCTCTCTGCCGGTATTGTCCGCCATAGCTTTTACTTTACTAATAATACAGAAGAAATATAAAACAATTTAGTATTCAAATTACAATGCATGGATGCAATTAATCAATAAGGAAAATCTGAATATCGAATACATCCTCTCGTATATATAATCTCGAATACATCATCGTCTTAATATATATAATCTCGAATACATCGTCTCGAATACTATATATCGAATACATCACTGGCTCTAGGTACCTAATAAAGATTGAGTACTACAGAAGAATCTAGGGCGCCACTCGCGGTTCCTGGGGCGCGGGCGGTGCACACCGAAAGAGAAGGAACCATCACAGGATCATATCTCCGGTCATCTGCCCAAAGAACCCGCCAAGTAGTGGAGAACCTGACGTCGTCCATAGCAGCCATGTAGCGATGGACGTGCTCATCTTCCTCCCTGACACGGCGACACACCACCTCCGGCGGGGCTGGCTGCCTCTGCACCGAATGTGGCCCACGCGAACGCCACCAAAGAAGATCAGGGTCGACGATGGGACCCGAGGTCGGGTTCCTCACCAAGCGGCGCGCCCCTCCAGGTAGCACCTCCCAGTGCCAGCCCGGCGGAGCCCAGTCCCGGACATGTGTCCCCTGAAGCATGATGTCGTCGCGAACGGGTCGACAGCGAGGATGCGGGCCGAGCATATCATCGAGAACAAATACTATATGCCCGCAAAAAGTAATATTTTTTAAATGATTGGATTGTGATAACTAAAATTCTATATATATGCAAATTCTAACAATTTGACATTAATCTAATTCATCTAACTAAAACTAATTCTAAAATTTCATGATTATATAACTAACATTTCCATAACAATTCTAATATTTATATAACTAAAAAACAGAAAAATTGCTAACATTTCTATAACTAAAAAACAGAAAACATTTATAACATTTCTATAAAACTAATATTTCTAATATTTAAATAACTAAAAAACAGAATAATTTCTAACATTTCTATAACTAAAAAACAGAAAAATTTATAACAAACAAACTAATGTGTGTAGTGTGTGTGTGTAGTGTGTGTGTGTGTGTGTGTGTGTGTGTGTAGTACTGTGTGTGTGTGGACATTGGCGTCCGGGGCGAGCTCACCGGCGAGGCGACGACGGGGCAGCGACGAGACGGGGCGGCGACGACGGGGCGACGGGACGG
>NC_041385.1:857339340-857347372 GCF_002162155.2 Triticum dicoccoides | reverse complement strand
GGACGGCCGGGGTCGGCGACGAGGGGCAGGGGCGGCGACGATCGGGGCAGGGCGGCGCGACGGATGGAGGAAACAGAGGGAAGAACATAGGGAAACTGAATTTTTTTCAAGTGTTGTATATATAGGATGGACCTTTAGTACCGGTTGGAGCCACCAACCGGTACTAAAGGTCTGTTTTGGCCAGGCCAAGCGGCGGGAAGCGCACCCCCTTTAGTACCGGGTGGTGGCTCCAACTGGTACTAAAGGCCCCCCTTTAGTACCGGTTGGTGCCACCACCCGGTACTAAAGGGGGTGCGCTGGCGCAGTGCGGTGCGGCAAGTTTAGTCCCACCTCGCTAGTCGAAGGGCTAC
The DNA here is from genome assembly GCF_002162155.2 of Triticum dicoccoides. Lineage (NCBI taxonomy): Eukaryota > Viridiplantae > Streptophyta > Magnoliopsida > Poales > Poaceae > Triticum > Triticum dicoccoides. Next base: position 857,347,022 of record NC_041385.1, on the reverse strand, counting down.
CTCACTAGTTTATAAGCCCCAGTGCGGTAGCTCTCTCGAGCTCCTCTCCTAAGCAGGCCTACTGGGCCTACCAATTCATTGCTGCCATGTGGGCCTACTGTGCCTTTGCGGGCCTGCATCCTGGCCCAACAAAAGGTTGAGTTTCTAGTCGTATGCAGGCCGCTTTGGCCCAGTTAGGCGGGCTTTTTTTAATTTCTTTTTTTTTGCTTTTTTATTTGTTTTATTTATTTTTGAGTTGTTTTTTGCTGTATTTAGAGTTTCTTTGTGAATATTTTTGCTTTAGGTACAAAAATTTACAAACTTTGATCTGTTAGTGCCGGTAGTTTTCAAATTTGAATAGTTTAAATTTTGAATTATTTGAAATTTGTGTGAATCACTAGTTTGTGAATAACTTAACTTTGGAAAAAGATTTTTCAGTGATTCTTTTTTCTTATGTTTAATATTAGTGTGTTTTATCATTATATTCAATTTGGTAATGCTTAGCTTATTTAAAAAATGAAATGCCTTTGTAACATCTTAGTTTTCATCGGAAACCCTGATACTTCGAAAAAGATTGTCCATTTTGTACACGAAGTGTATCTAGTTTTTGCCGTAACCCTCTCTACTTTTTTGCACATGCTATTTGTATGAAATTATGATACCATGCCAACTTTCAACCTTTTCTGAGTTCATTTCAAATGCTTTTCAATTTCAGGGTCATTTAGCTGGAAAAAAATCAGTAAATGCATGAAAAAGAATTTGTTTGCACATAAAATTTCTTCGCGTTTCAAATGCCAAAACACATAATTAACTACCCTAACTATTACAGACATTCCCTCCTGGGTGTGAAACAGAGAAGAAAGTGATGATAGTGAAGCCGATCACATCCCAGATCTTTGGGTGGGAAACTTTTTCTTCTCGTGTGTCCCTTTGCGTCGTAGCCAGGGAAAATCTTCATCATTTAACTGGATGCTCGGGTCAATATTCACTATGAATGGAGCAATTTCATCAAACTTTTCATAATCTTCTGACATGTCTGTCTTGTCATCGACTCCCATGATGTTTCTTTTTCCTGAAAGAACTATGTGGCGCTTTGGCTCGTCGTATGATCCATTCGCTTCCTTATCTTTTCTTTTTCTCGGCCTGGTAGACATGTCTTTCACGTAAAAAACCTGCGCCAGATCATTGGCTAGGACGAATGGTTCGTCTGCATACGCAAGATTGTTGAGATCCACTGTTGTCATTCCGTACTGCGGGTCTTCCGTTACCCCGCCTCGTGTCATATTGACCCATTTGCACCGAAACAAAGGGACCTTCAAATCACCTGATCCATAGTTAAGTTCCCATATGTCCTCTATGTAATCATAATATGTTTCCTTTCCCGTGTTGGTTGTTGCATCAAAGCGGACACCACTGTTTTGGTTGGTGCTCTTCTTATCTTGAGCGATCGTGTAAAATGTATTCCCATTTATCTAGTACCCTTTGAAAGTCATTATATTCGAAGATGGTAACTGGGACAGCGAGTACAGGTCATTTTGAATATCGCCATCATTCAGGGCACGTTTCTGCAACCAACCAGCGAAAGTCCTCGTTTGTTCGCATGTAATCCAGTCGTCAGACTTCTCCGGGTGTTTGGACTGTAGAAAATTCTTGTGTTCCTCCATATACGGAGCCACCAAGGCGGAATTCTGTAGAACTGTGTAGTGTGCTTCAGTGAGAGAATGCCCGTCCATACATATTATTTGATGCCCTCCTAGCGTGTCTTTTCCTTCCAGTCTGCCCTTATGCCGCGATTCAGGAACACCAATCGGCTTAAGGTCAGGAATAAAGTCAATACAAAAGTCAATGACCTCCTCATTGTGATGGCCCTTCGAGATGCTTCCTTCTGGCCTAGCACGGTTATGAACATATTTCTTCAAGACTCCCATGAACCTTTCAAAGGGGAACATATTGTGTAGAAATACAGGACCCAAAACATTAATCTCTTCGCAAAGGTGAACTAGGACGTGTGTCATGATGTTGAAGAAGGATGGTGGGAACACCAACTCGAAACTGACAAGACATTGCACCAAATCATTATGTAACCTTGGTATGATTTCTGGATCGATTACCTTCTGAGAGATTGCATTGAGGAATGCACATAGCTTCACAATGGCCAATCGAACATTTTCCGGTAGAAGCCCCCTCAATGCAACCGGAAGGAGTTGCGTCATAATCACGTGGCAGTCATGAGACTTTAGGTTCTGGAACTTTTTCTCTGCCATATTTATTATTCCCTTTATATTCGACGAGAAGCCAGACGGTACCTTAATGCTGAGCAGGCATTCGAAGAAGGTTTCCTTCTCTTCTTTGGTAAGAGCGTAGCTGGCCTGACTCTGATGTATGTCGTCTTTTCCGTGCATACGTTGCTGGTCCTCCCGTGCCTTTGGTGTATCTTTTGTCTTCCCATACACGCCCAAAAAGCCAAGCAGGGTCACGCAAAGATTCTTCGTCACGTGCATCACGTCGATTGCGGAGCGGATCTCTAGGTCTTTCCAATATGGCAGGTCCCAAAATATAGATTTCTTCTTCCACATGGGTGCGCGTCCGTCAGCGTCCTTCGGAACAAGTTGTCCGCCAGGACCCTTTCCAAAGATTACCTTCAAATCCTTAACCATATCATGTACATCAGCACCAGTACGGTGGCGAGGCTTCGTCCGGTGATCCGCCTCACCTTTGAAATGCTTGCCTTTCTTTCTTACGGGATGCCTGCTCGGAAGAAATCGACGATGTCCCAGGTACACATTTTTCTTACAACTATTCAAATATATACTGTCGGTATCATCCAAACAGTGCGTGCATCCATGGTATCCCTTGTTTGTCTGTCCTGAAAGGTTACTGAGAGCAGGCCAATCATTGATGGTCACGAACAGCAATGCCTGTAGGTCAAATTCTTCCCCCATGTGCTCATCCCACGCACGTACACCTGTTCCATTCCACAGTTGTAAGAGTTCTTGAACTAATGGGCTTAGGTACACATCAATGTCGTTGTCGGGTTGCTTAGGGCCTTGGATGAGCACTGGCATCATAATGAACTTTCGCTTCATGCACAACCAAGGAGGAAGGTTATACAAACATAGAGTCACAGGCCACGTGCTATGGTTGCTGCTCTGCTCCCCAAAAGGATTAATGCCATCTGTGCTTAGACCAAACCATACGTTCCTTGGGTCACCTACAAACTCCTCCCAGTACTTTCTCTCGATTTTTCTCCACTGTGAACCGTCAGCTGGTGCTCTCAACTTTCCGTCTTTCTTACGGTCTTCTGCGTGCCACCGCATCGCCTTCGCATGCTCTTTTTTTTGGAACAAACGTTTCAACCGTGGTATTATAGGAGCATACCACATCACCTTGGCAGGAATCTTCTTCCTGGGGCCTCACCCTCGACATCACCAGGGTCATCGCGACTGATCTTATAAGCAATGCACCGCATACCGGGCAAGCATTCAAATCCTCGTACTCACCGCGGTAGAGGATGTAGTCATTAGGGCATGCATGTATCTTTTGCACCTCTAACCCTAGAGGGCAGACAGCCTTCTTTGCTTCATACGTACTCTCGGGCAATTCGTTGTCCTTTGGAAGCATATTCTTTATCATTACCAGCAACTTTCCAAATCCCTTGTTAGATACACCATTCTCTGCCTTCCATTGCAGCAATTCAAGTGTGGTGCCCAACTTTTTTTTGTCAGCTTCGCAATTCGGGTACAACAATTTCTTGTGACCCTCTAACATGCGCTGCAACTTCGTCCTCTCCAGATCACTTGCGCAGTTTCTCTTTGCATCGGCAATGGCCAGACCTAGATCATCAACGGGCTCATCTGATGCCTCTTCTTTAGCTTCTTTCTGCATTGCCGGCTCAGCTTCTTCCCCCATTGTTGTATCATCGTATTCAGGGAACCCATGGCCAGGATAGCCGTCATTATCCTCTTCTTCTTCATTGTCTTCCATCATAACCCCTATTTCTCCGTGCTTGGTCCAAACATTATAGTGGGGCATGAAACCGGACTCAAATAGGTGGACATGAATGGTTCTTGACGTAGAGTAACTGTGACCATTCTTACAGCCAGCACATGGACAAGGCATAAAACCATCCGCCCGCTTGTTTGCCTCGGCGGCAAGCAGAAAAGTATGCACGCCATTAATGAACTCGGGAGAGCATCTGTCATCATACATCCATTGTCGGCTCATCTTCATTACACAACACCGAATAGACCAAATTAATACAAGTTCATACATATCATATACAACACTTAATTAAATGCAACATACAAATAACTCTCTAGCTAAAGAATTTAAATGCAACAACAAATGCGATGAAGATCGCAACTAAGGTAACAATTGATCCAACAACATAATGATACCAAGCCACACTATCAATGGCATATTTTCTAATCTTTCTAATCTTCAACCTCATTTTCTCCATCTTGATCTTGTGATCATCGACGACATCGGCAACATGCAACTCCAATTCCATCTTCTCCCCCTCAATTCTTTTCAATTTTTCTTTCAAATACTCGTTTTCTCTTTCAACTAAATTTAACCTCTCGACAATAGGGTCGGTTGGAATTCCGGTTCACATACCTCTTAGATAAAAATATCTATGTCAACTTGATGGGAATAATTTGTCATGAACACGAAGTGCAACAACTAGTTTTAAATGAGAATATACCACATCCGAATCATAACAAGGACGAGGGCCTACGGGGACGGATATCAAAACCATGGCACTATGTATAAGAAACAACGTATGGGTAAGATAATTATACGAGTAACTATATATCCAAATCACACAAACATCAATTTGGTAATGTAAAACATTCATGAACAAGAGCCTCACCACAAGGTGGTGCCGGCGACGGGACGGTGCGGGCGATCGACGGTGGTTACGACGGAGATTCAGAAGGCACTAAGTAAACCAGACCTACATATGCAAACTAAGTGTATTTTTGACCTCAAATTGCATATAAATCAAATACTAGCAAATATAATTCCTCCCAAATTAATCACTATACAAAGCATTGCAAGAGCTAATCTAGCAATGAAAGTTGAAAGGACAAAGTTGCTAACCTTTGTGATCATTTGAATGGATGGGGGCCTTCAAATCTTGACAAATTTTGGGCAAAATGTGTGATGAGCTCTAGGAAGAGAAGGAAAGAATAGAGGAGGAGAGGGGAAAGGGGAAGAACAGAGTGAGCTCGGGTGGATGAAGGGTTTATGTACGTCGACCTTTAGTACCGGTTCGTGCCACGAACCGGTACTAAAGGTGCTGGGGGGGGGCCCAGACTGACAGCACCCTGCCACCACCATCTTTAGTACCGGTTCGTGGCACGAATCGGTACTATAGGTTCGCCATGAACCGGTACTAATGAGATCGGCCGGCTAGCCGTTGGAACCGGTACTATTGGACACATTAGTGCCGGCTCAAAACCAAACGGGCACTAATGTGTCTCATATTAGGTCCTTTTTTTCTACTAGTGCCGGTTGGTGGGACGAACCGGTACCAATGGGCCTCGCTCCTGGCCCACCACCATTGGTCCCGGTTGATGGCTTGAACCGGGACAACAGGCTGCCCTTTAGTCCCGGTTCGTGCCACCAACCGGGACCAATGAGGTGCCTATATATACCCCTCGCCCGCGGGCAGAGCACTTCACTGCTCTGTTTTTTTGCCCGGCCGTTGGAGAGCTTTGTGGTGCTCTAGCTCACCTCCTATGCACACGAGGTGTTTGATGGAATGCCCGAGCCACACTACTTAAGTTTCTCCTCTCCAAGCTCGACCTCCAAACTCCATTTTCCTCAATATTTGTCTAGGTTTAGCAGTCTGTCACGTCCCGTCTCCGTCTTCACCGCCGTCGATCGCCCGCGCCGATCTCATCGCCGGCTCCACCGTGGTGAGCCTCTTGTTCTTATCTTATTTCTGAAAGGAAAAATATTTTTACTTGTATGTTTAGATAGATACTTGTATTATTTTCTTACTTTTATTATTGCATCTTATATAGTGCGATGGTTTTGGTATCCGCCCCCGTCGGCCCTCGTCCTGTCTATGATTTGGATGTGGTATATATTATCTTTTCATAACTATTGGTTCATTTATTGTTTATGAAAATTATGCCGACCAACGTGACATAGATTTTATTTATCTAGGAGGTTGTTGAACCGGAAATTCCAACCGACCCTATTGTCGAGAGGTTAAATTTAGTTGAAGAAGAAAACAATTTCTTGAAGGAAAAAATAAGAAAAATTGAGGAGGAGAAGATGATATTGGAGTTGCGTGTTGCGGATGTCGTCGATGATCACAAGATGAAGATGGATGCAATGCGCTTGAAGATTAGAAAGATTAGAAAATATGCCATTCATACCGAGGCTTGGTATCATTATGCCGTTGGATCAGTTGTTACCTTGGTTGCGATTATGATCGCATTTGTTTTCACATTGAAATGTTTTACATAGTTTCAATGTATGGTTTATTAATTTAGATTCTCTGTAGAGCTTTATGTTGTTATATGAGAACTATGTATGTACTTTGGTTTTAATGTGATGATGAACTTCTATTAATTTGGTCACTTAATTATCTATTCATGATGTTCTGTAATGATTTTTGACACATATAATTATATATAATGCACGCAGATGAACCGGCAATGGATGTCCGCTTTGATGCAGCCACCGAGAGGGGAAAGGACACATATTGTGGTTACATAGTGGACATATGGAAACAAAATAAATAATGCAGAAAACAAAACAAAAAAATTGGAAACAAAATAAAAATAGCAACAATAAGTATTTTGTTGTAAGTAGAAACAAAATAAAATAAATAAAGCAACAAAGAAAACAAAAAAACAAAAAAAGTGTTTTCAAATTTGAAAACTAATGGCACTAACAGAAAGTTTATAATTTTTCTAAAACTAAAAGCAGAAAGAATTAAAAAATAAAGCAAAAAACAAAAGAAAATAAATAATGCAAAAAACAAAACAAAAAAACTGGAAAAAAATAAAAAAAGTGCCACCTATTGGGCCACCACGACCTGAATACAACTAGAAACCCAACCTGGGCCAGGATTCAGGCCCGCAGAAGACCCAATAGGCCCACAGGCAGCACAGTGTGATATTAGGCCCGTAAGCCTGCATTTGAGAGGAGCTCGAGAGGGTAGCCGTAGTGGGGCTTATAAACCACTCCGAACCCCTCTCAACTAGCGAGGTGGGACAAAACTTTTGGCCGCGGGCAGCGCAAGGCCTTTGGTCCCGGTTGGTGGCACCAACCGGGACTAAAGGGGGGCATTGGTCCCGGTTTGTGGCACCAACCGGTACTAATGCCCTCCTTTAGTCCCGATTGGTTCCACCAACCGGGACCAAAGGCCACCACTTCCCGCCCTTTGGTCCGCCAAAAATTGGCCTTTGGTTCCGGTTGGTGGCACCAACCGGGACTAAAGGGGGAATTGGTCCCGGTTTGTGCCACGAACCGGGACCAAAGGCCTGGGTATATAAGTAGCACTTAGGAAAATTTGACGAACTCATCGCCAGTTGCCCCCCAGCCCGCCCGACGACGCCGAGCTCATCGACGCCGCCAGGCTGCCCAGATCGACGCCGTCCGCTGCCCCGACGCCGCCCGCCGCCCCTGCCGTCGCCCCCGCCCGATCCTTCCTTGTCGCCGACGCCCCCTGCCCCACACGC
>NC_041385.1:857327569-857338270 GCF_002162155.2 Triticum dicoccoides | reverse complement strand
CGATAACTTCAACACATGGGGGGGGGGCGATATACCCCCTCCCCGATAATATTATTTTCCCATGTACGTATGTCATCGTTGTCGATATAAACCCCTCCCGATAACTTCAACACGTGGGGGGGGGTCGATATACGCCCTCCCTGATAACATTATTTTCCCGTGTATGTATCTCGTCGTTGTCGATATTGCCCCCTCCTTGAAGCGTTCTCGAGGCCACCCCAAACCCTAGCTAGAGAAGCAGCGTCGCGGCCACTAATTAATATAATTCCTTACTATGATTAGCTAGCTAGTTCTACGTTTTCCACTAGCTAATATATCCATCTATCATGTTTGAATAATAATTGCGATGTTGTAAATATTTGTAGAAACTATGGACACCCCCCGATACGAAGCACAAGAAGCGTTGTTGGGGGACATAATCGCACAAGGAAGTGATGTCGTCTTCTCGTTTCTGAACAACACCGATGGTCTGGAAGAACAGGCTGAAGAAGCAGGCTATGATTATGATGGCTCCGGTGACCCAATGACGGTGCAAGAAGGAGACCGTGAGGACGGCTCCGGTGACCCAATGACGGTGCAAGAAGGAGACTGTGATGATGGCTCCGGTGACCGAACCGAGTCTGGCCAGGTATATATATTAGTTAAGCCTGTGCTGTCTAGCTAATTGATGCATTCATTGTTTTGGTATATCTACACATATTAATTAACTCTCGTCTTTGTTCTTTTTTCTAGCACTCCGGATCGAGCACAACTTCGGTAAAGAGACGAGGCCCGAAGAAAAAGTTGAGCTCGGATGAAAAGTTTCAGATCATAGAAATCGCGCGCGACGGCCAACCGATTGAACCCATCCGGAGAAAGAAGGCATTTGTTGCTCAGTGCGGGATTCTGGTTAGGGACAAGATACCGATCAACATCCACCAATGGTATAAGCCTAAGAACAAAGACCCTGAGGTGTCTTATGTCAATGATATGCGGAAAAATGATCTTTGGACTGAACTGAAGTCAAATTTCACCCTACTACCAGAGGATGATCCGGAGAAGCCAGTTATAAAGCCATTAATCAAGTCTTTTGCTCTTAATAAGATGGCAGACCTATTCAGGAATTGGAAGAAAGACCCGAATAGGTTTGTCAATAAAAATGAGACACCAGAATTCAAGGGCAAATATGAGAAGATCAGAGATGACTGGCCCGCATTTGTGGCCCACAAGACATCGGAAAAGAGTAAAAAGATGTCGGCGACAAACAAGCAAAATACTGCGAAGAAGAAGCTTCACCATCGCACGGGGTCAGGTGGCTACCTCATAGCCCGGCCTAAGTGGGTCAAGGCTGAGAATGATTTGCTTGATGAAGGGATCGAACCAGAGACAATGAATTGGCCAGGCCGTTGCCGGACTTAGTTCTTTGAGGCTGGCGAAACCTTGGACCCTGTATCAGGGAAGTGCATTTGGACGGACGATTAATTGGACATACCAGTCAAGAGGCTTCAGCAATATATCGAAGCAGCGCAGCAAGGGATGAAAGGTTTGAGATCACAGCAATCGCGCGCGGTGGCGAACCGATTGAACCCAGCCGGACAAAGAACACATTTTCTGCTCAGCGTGGGGTTCTTGTTAGGGACAAGATCGCGATCAGCATCCACCAATGGTATAAGCCTAAGGAGGAAGACCCTGAGGTGTCTTATGTCAATGATATGCAGAAAGATGATCTTTGGACTGAGCCGAAGGCAAATTTCACCCTACCGCCAGAGGAGGATCCGGAGAAGCCAGTTAAAGAGCAATTAATCAAGTCTTGTGCTCTTAAGAAGATGGCAAGCCTATTCAGGAGGTGGAGGAAAGAGCTGAACAAGTTTGTCGACAAAGAAGAGACACCAAAATTCATCGGCAAATATGAGAAGATCAGAGATCACTGGCCCACATTTGTGGCCCACAAGACATCAGAAAAGAGTAAGAAGATGTTGGAGACAAACAAGCAAAATGCTGCGAAGAAGAAGTCTCACCATCGCACGGGGTCAGGTGGCTACCTCAAAGCCCGGCCTAAGTGGTCCAAGGCTGAGAATGATCTGCTTGATAAAGGGATCGAAGCAGAGACAATGAACTGGCCAGACCATTGCCGGACTTGGTTCTTCGGGGATGGCGCAACCTTGGACCCTGTATCAAGGAAGTTCCGTTGGACGGACGAGCAACTGAAAATACCAGTCACCAAGCTTCGGCACTATATCGATGCAGCGCAGCAAGGGACGTTCGTTCCAGACAGGGAGAAGGACGAGCTCACAATGACCCTCGGGAATCCTGAGCACCCTGGACGGACACGAGGCACGCCAGGCTCTATTCCGTGGAAGGTTGGTTTTCCGGACGCATGGGGTTACAAAACCCAGGAGAGGAGGAAGAAACTGGAGCAGAGCCAACTGCAGGCGCTGCACGAAAGGGTAATGGGGCTAGAGGAACGAGAAGCAGATCGTAGCAAACGACCTGCCGAAGGTTCCCCTGAAGCTACCCCGCCATCCCAGCGGAGAAGCAGTGTGGCTTCCACCGAGCTGCTTCAGCCGGAGCATGTCTTGACGGCTCCTGCCAGCTATCCTGTGGATTTTATCACGGAGTCTCAAAATTGCCACCTTATGGCGCAATGGCAGAACTTAAAAGTCAAGGCGGTTGTCGGCCAAGTTCGACCTTCTGAACCCGGCGCAACTTTTCACTGTCGGCGGATTCCAGAAGGATATGCTAGGGTGACGGTGGACGAAATAACGGAGGGATTTGAGGACCTCCAGCTTGACCACCCTACCGGTGAAGGGGAGACTAGGCTGGGTTCTGCTCTGAAGACTCCATGCCTATGGCGGAAGGAGCTCATCAACCTTCCGAACCGGACGCCTCCTCCTCCTCCGGCGAGTCAGGGCACTCCACCTCCTCCACCGCCTCCTCCTCCGGCAAGTGACGATCAGGGCAGTCGGCCTCCTTCTCCGGCGCGTGGCGGCACTCCGCCTCCTTCTCCGCCTGCGCCGGCGCACCCGAGCAGCCAGCAGCCTCCTTCTTCTCCTCCTCCTTCTCCGCCTCGCCAGCAAGGGCGGAAGAGACCCGCCGCCGCCCCGGCTTGTCCGGCGCGTCGTAGTCCTTCTCCTCCGCCTCGTAAGCAAGCACGAAAGAAGACAGCCGCAGCCGCTCCGTCTGCTCCGGCGTCTAGCAGTACAGCCAGAGGCGGGAGGCAATACAGATACAGTCCACCTCTCAAGCCTCTAGAGAAGTTACCGTACGAGATGACCGTGGAGGAAAACAAGAAGATCATGTAGACCGAAGTGAAGGACTTCTTTGAAGGGTTGAAAGCGCAGATACATCCACCTCCGAAGGAGAAGATAGATCCGGTGAAAGTGAAGCGTACTCTGGCTGCCCTGAGGAAACCACCAAAGTCTCCGCTGAAAGGCAACTATGAGCGCATCCTTGAAAAGTCATTTGTCCAAGCGAAGCGGTCTGGAAGTACTGTCACTGATCAAAGGTTAGCAGCACGACGAGCTGGGAAAAAAATTGCCCAGCTCGGCGAACAAGCGAACCAATCGCTCCCTCCGCTCCAGGTGTCCGAAGATAGCGTCGCTAATGATCCGGGCGGGATGGTGCCGGGTTATAACAATCCTGCAGATTACCTGCCCGACGATGTACATTATGATTTCTTGGAGGCGGACGAACACAGATACGTGTACGGGAAGCCTCTCGTCAAAGATGAAAGATCTCTAACAACGATGATGTTCAGATTCCATAATTGGTACATGAAAACCTGCAGAGAGTCTGAGGGGAGGAATATTTTGATGCTGAGAGTTAGAGAGGAGTATGACCTCGTTGGAATTGAACAGTTGAATGTTCCATTTGAGGAGTTCTTCGCTTTTTTCAATCTAAAGGCCCTCGATAAATTAATGGTCACTTGCTACTGCCTATAAGTAGTACTACTTCTGTCATTAATTAAGTCTCTATATATAGGTCGGCTCTTCAATTGCATGTATTTTTAATTATCCTCACTATATTAATTATGCAGATTGAAGATCGCCGAATTGAAGAAAAGACAAGTCGGTGATATTGGGTTCATTAACACAAATCTCATAGATGTATATATGGTTATATCTCATGCCAAAGATACCGAGGCCAAGCTGCTACAATCGTTTCTATTAAATCAAAACAAAGCTATAATACTCTTCCCTTACGAAGTCAAGTGAGTGTTACTGTCTTGTGCAACCCTTATTAGTCGAGGTTGTAGTAATGTAATTGATGAGTTATGCATGCTTGCGCATGTTCCACTATATTCTGCTAGAGATTAAGCTTGAGTAGGGACAAGTAACCGTCTTAGACTCGAGACGAAAAGATCCCACGGAGTATGCGGACTTGACTGAAATTCTAGAGAAGTAAGTTAAACCGATCATTATCGCACCATATCGGCAACTTTATCCATTTCGTGATATCAAGTAATTGTTTTCTTTGTCTGGCAGGGTTTGGGAAAAATTCACCTCAAAAACTCCGGGACTGCCGAAGAAGCTGCAATTTAGACACCCGAAAGTAAGTAATATAGTAGCATGTTCCACACATCTCCTAGTGATTCAAGCGCTAGTTTCATCAATACCGTTTAGCATGCTTGCTAATTATCAGTTTGATTGACCTCTATTCCTTGTAAAGTGGTTGTGGCAGGAACAAGGGAATGATTACTGTGGATACTACATTTGTGAGTCCATCCGCCACACGACCTATGAGCGGGGCTACTCTGACAAACAATATGAAGTGCCTAAATAATAATATTCACTATTTTATTTTATTATCATCATTTGTGTTCAATTTCATTTATTCATATATATATATATTGACCCCCTTCTTCAAATTAGATGTTTCGGATGCGGAATGAACTACTACCACCAGATCGTATGCGAGCAATTAAGAGGAATTGGCGGCATTCTTTCTTGACCACGTGATCGCTAAAGACGGAGAATACCATGTGGACCCTTAGTTTGTTTGGAATTAGGAGATTATATTGTAAGACATAATTATATTGTATATATGTAGCCACTAGCGTCAGATAGATATACGAGAACTTGTTGGTCGACTAATCTCTTAGAGAATGAGAGGTGGTCGATATCACTTCTCTCTGTATGCATATGTTCATGACGATCTTCTGTTTTCTTCATTTGCTTACTAGCTAGCTAGAGTGTCTAGTCCTCTGTATACGTATATATATAGTACGTAGCGTCGACCAAGCACGGAGATAAGAGAGGACAATTCTCTCTATTAATTAGCTAGCTAACACAAACACCTAAATTAACCCCCCAAAACCCCCAAACCCCCCCTTTCAAAACAAAAAACAAAAACACCAGCCACTGAAATGCTGACGCGTGGAAGCCTTTTGGTCCCGGTTTATGTAACGAACCGGGACCAAAGGCCCCCCTGCCTGGGCTGCCCACAGCGGCCACGTGAATGCCCATCTGTCCCGGTTCGTGTAAGAACCAGGACTAAAGGTTGAAGGCATTAGTAACGACCTTTTAATGCCCTGTTTTCTACTAGTGTATACTTGTTCTTACTCGCCCGCTTGTATTGTATGGCTTTATCACTAATTTTTTTGCGGGGTATTGCTTTATCACTATGAAGCTGTTGCAAGAAACAATGACAAAATGGCCCCAGCAGCCACGAATACATACAAACGTGGATAGTGACATGGCAATCTAGATAGCCACGAACCAAGATTGTTGCTGCATTTTGCAGATCGCTCTAACGAGCAAATATGTTTTTTTCTTGTGATTATAATATCAGCTTATAATGGTCAAAAAAGGGCTCAAGTGATCTTCTTACTCTTTTCCTCTCACCAAAAGTCTTATTCTGCTTTTCCAAGTATAGGAGAGAACTTTCCACAAACAACCAACAGGCCACAATAGGCCTATTAGCTAAGCTGGTTAGAGCGTCATGCTAATAACGCGAAGGTCACAGGTTCGAGACCTGTATGGACTAGTTTTTCATTCTGTTTTTAATTTTTACACAATAGAAAATATGAAACCTTCAAAAAAATAAACACAATAGAAAATGCGAAAACCCTTGTTAACAAGGCCCAGACTGCAGGCCGAGGGGTTCGCTCGTTCTGCTCCGGTTATCCTTCTTTTCTTTTCTTTTACCATTTTATTTTGTTTTTCTTTCTTTTTTCACCGGTTTCTTTGATTTTTCTTTTCTCTTTCGCTATACTTTGTGTTTTCACTAGTTGTCTTTAGATTTTTCATTTTTTGTCTTACTTTGGTTTTCTTTTCTTTATTTCTTGGTTTTGTTCGTATTCTTTGGTTTTCTTTGCTTTTTATTTCTTTGTCTGTTTTAATTAGTATCTGTTTTCAACTCATGTCTACTTTTTCTCAGTACATAATGTATATTCCTAGCATACATGTGAAACATAATGTATGGACTAGTTTTTCATTCTGTTTTTAATTTTTACACAATAGAAAATATGAAACCTTCAAAAAAATAAACACAATAGAAAATGCGAAAACCCTTGTTAACAAGGCCCAGACTGCAGGCCGAGGGGTTCGCTCGTTCTGCTCCGGTTATCCTTCTTTTCTTTTCTTTTACCATTTTATTTTGTTTTTCTTTCTTTTTTCACCGGTTTCTTTGATTTTTCTTTTCTCTTTCGCTATACTTTGTGTTTTCACTAGTTGTCTTTAGATTTTTCATTTTTTGTCTTACTTTGGTTTTCTTTTCTTTATTTCTTGGTTTTGTTCGTATTCTTTGGTTTTCTTTGCTTTTTATTTCTTTGTCTGTTTTAATTAGTATCTGTTTTCAACTCATGTCTACTTTTTCTCAGTACATAATGTATATTCCTAGCATACATGTGAAACATTTTTTGATACACTTTGGAATTTTTCAGGGACGCTTTTCCTTTTATTCTGATAATATATATCGATCAAAAAAGTGAAAAACACAAGAGGCCTATTAGCTCAGCTGGTTAGAGCGTCGTGCTAATAACGCGAAGGTCACAGGTTCGAGACCTGTATGGGCCATTTATTCTTTTTTTCTTCCCTTTGTACTTTTTTGTACACAATGGAAAAAAAAACAATTTAAATGGCTTCGCCCGGGTTCGAACCGGAGACCTTCAGTGTGTTAGACTGACGTGATAACCAACTACACCACGAAACCTTTATGACAATTTTGTCCAACAATTTTCTAATAACATTAGATCCACTAATCTCGCAAAAAAAAAATCTGTAGAAGCTGGAAATTTTTACAACTTATATATGCTTAAGTCACTGATCCACAAGAAAAGAAGTCATCATGTGAACGCATGCAGAGCTTGATTGCAGGCCAACGATTATCATAATATAGTTAGCTCAACCCTAGTGTTACTGAACTGTTCTTCCAAAGAAACTCTTCCCATTTTCACATACCAACAACATATATAGTTTGTTGTGCGCCGGTACATTCAAAAGACGGTTTTACATGGACAAAAGAGCAAGCTTGAAAGCATGAACAGACGGTTTTGTCGAAAACATGAACAAAAGAGCAAGCTTGAAAATATGCTGCTGGAAATTTAATGTCACCGGTCGACAGCAGCAGCAGCAGCCGCAAAACATGAGCATGCTACTTGGGCTCATGGAAATGCACCATCTGTACAGCTCGGCATGTAAATAATAGGCCCAAGGCCGTTCGTGTGTGTAAAAACTAATGGGCCAAGGCAAAAAATAAAGTAAAAATGCCACTGAGCTGATTTCCATGCAACTAGAGTAGTAAATCTAAAAAAAATGCAACTAGAGTAGTATCAATCACATAGAGGAATTGTCAGTTCAGTGCAGTGGGAGTTGTTAGCTGCAGCGATACCGGAGCGTTCCTTGGTTCGTCAGTTGTGGTGTTTTCTCAAATGGTTGATCTGGCAATTATGGAAACTCTGACATGCAAGAAAGCACATGCATTGGCCGCTGATCTTCTTGTTTGAAGGTTATTTGTTGCTGATTGTTTGCCAATTGTGAAAGATATTGAAGAAGGTTCAGGGGGGGCATCATTCGTGGTATGAGTGTCTCATAAGCTTAGTGGATTATATTTGTCTGTATTCTAACAAATGTTGAGTTTTACAACATTGATTTGGTTTTGTGGTGTAGTTTGGTTATTACGTTAGTCTAACACACTGAAGGTCCCCGGGGTGAAGTCATCAATTTTTTTCATATTTATTTCCCATCATTTAAACCGAATAAAAAAGAAAAGAAAAGAGTCCATACAGGTCTCGAGCCTATGACCTTCACGCTATTAGCAAGACGCTCCAACATGCTGAGCTAATAGGCCTCATATTAATTTTATTGTTATCCAGGATATATATTATGCAATATCACCTCAAGGGAAAGTATTACAACATCGTGCTAATATGCGTGGCATTACTATTACTATTAGGACACTCCCAATGCATTGTCTCTTTGTTTCATACTACTTAAGTTATATTGCTTAGCTTTTCACTTTATGATGTTGTATATTTTTATGATTTATTTCAATTTTCTCATGAATTTTTTATGTTCATGCGTATATTTATATGATTTATTATATTTCTCATATTTATATTTCAAACCTGTAACCTTCGCATTATTAGCACGACGCTCTAATCAGCTAGGCTAATATGTCTCTTGTTTGCTTGTAATATTTGTCGTGTGATATGCTATCGATTGAGTTTGATAGAGAGTAGATTTATGTTAAAATTGCACATAATATAACAAGAATTCTCTATATACCCTTGATCTTTCTTAAGAAGCAGCACTGGATCATTATAGCAACTTGTGAAACATGATCGATCACTGCATGTGCACTAGGGGCCCTTGAAGAAGATGTCAAGATTTGAGTGGGTGATAGATGAGCCTTGGCCAGACTTGAAGAAGGTGTAATCTAGTGCATTATGTCAGTTGGCCTACATAGTGTTAAATATTCAACATTAATATAAAGAAATACCCCCTCTCCAAAACATGATTTGAGAGGGTGATAGATGAGCCTTGGCCAGACTTGAAGGGGTCACACTATTCTTTGGTGTCCTTGATAAATTTTGCTCAATGGTTTTCGGTCAGAGATCGTTTTGTCATTGCTTCTAAATTTCTTGGGTGATAGCAATCAACTTTTTTAAATGTTCTCATGCATTTTATTCAGCTTTAAAGAGCATGATCAAGGGGAGACACAATAGTTAGGAAGATGTGTTCACAAAGAAACTGAGAAGCGGTGAAGGGGGTATGAATAATAGATGAAAGGTGGTGCCCAAAGGAAAGCAACTACTTGGGGGTGCTCAAAGAAGAAGAGTATTTACATTATGCGATAGAAGAAAGAAGTAAGAGGGGTAGTGATTCAACTGTGGGAAGAGAGGTCGCCTTGCTAGGAACCGCTGGAGTCCAAAGAAGCAACTGCAAGGAAACATGGTTACTTCTTCGAATGTTACCGTGGAGGAATACCCAATTGAGGAAGAGTGGTACACCGAAGAAACAATGTGTAAGGAGGAGGATGAGATATATGTTGTGGAAAATATGTTGAAGCAACGACATGCTATGATCTATTTTTGTGAAATACTTGGCAGAGAGTGAACAGAAAAAAACCCATCTCCACATAAATGAATTTGTACCACTTGGATATGATAGCAAATAAGATTTGGAGGCGTCGCTGCTGAGAACAAAAATGTAAAGTTGAGGGAGAAACAAGATACCTCCCTACAAGCTAAAGAGACACATGTTGAGAATGGACACAACAAAGTTGAAGATAGGGAAATGGTTATTCATAAATATTCTTTTGAGAAACTTCCGATCTATTAATCTTCAATCATGGCAGTACAACAAATATACGAAAAAAAATTACATGTAGATCCATAGACCACCTAGCGACGACTACAAGCGCTGAAGCGAGCCGAAAACGGGCAGCCGTCATCACCCCTCTCTCGCGGGAGCCGGGCAAAACTTGTTGTAGTAGATAGTCGGGAAGTTGTCATGCTAAGACCCCATAGGACCAGCACACCAGAACATCAACCGCCGCCGATGAAGTGAAGCGTAGATCGGAAGGATCCAACCTGAAAACACACAAACATAGATGAACGAAGACCAGATCCGAGCAGATCCACCAAAGGCAACCACCGACCGAATCCTACGAAATCCATTGGAGACACACGTCCACATGCTCTTCGATAATGTTAGGCGCACCACCGGGACAGTGGCAGGGAGAACCTTTTACATCTCTAGGGAGCCGCCAATGTCTCGCCTTCCTGAGCATTGCACAGACCCTAACAAAATTCAAAGAAACATATAAAAATGGAGCCCTCCCGTCAGCAAGGGTCGGGATCCACTGCGCCTCCATAGTCCTAAAGACACGGGAGACGAGGCAGATCGACGGCGCCGCCGATAGGAGGCAGGAACCCTAGCCACATTTTCTCTTGGGATGAGAGACGAAGGAAGGAGAGACACGTGAACATTCAAGTCTAAAATTCATTATTCATAAAGATCATTGGTGCATACTAAGGAGAATAAAGAGGATATACATGATAGGGTTTGTCCTATACCCAGCTTCATCCAAGTCAACATGAGCAAAAAAAATTGGTGCAGTTGCTCAAATTATGTTTTCTTCATACGAATAAGTAGCAAAAGGGTAAGTGCGGGGATGGGACAAAAATAAAGTGAGCCGCAAGATCATAGCAAGGTGATTGCAAGCTCTTGGACCACTAGCGAACATCTGGATGGATATAATTCGAAGTGTCCCCAAGAA
>NC_041385.1:857303467-857327105 GCF_002162155.2 Triticum dicoccoides | reverse complement strand
CCTCCTACATGTTTTGTGCCATGAGGAAGAAGAAAAACGAAGTGATAGTTTTCTTATGTAGGAATATAAGTTGGGCATAGGAATTTAGGTCGTCAATTTTAACTTGCGAAACATGTATTTTTCCAATAAAGGGCACTTTTATTAACTCAAAATGTAGCATTAAGCAGATACAAATTGTGATGGGCAACACCTGGCCTCTGCAGAACTAAGATGCAGACAGCCACACACCAACAATCTGGAAGAAAATAATAATATGAAAACAACAACAACAACAACAACAACAACAACAACAACAACAACAACAACAACAACAACAACAACAACAACAACAACAGTAAAGTGAAATAATAATATGTAGCATTGATCAGTTGTTTAAAATATATTGCTAATATGTTTTTTGGCGGTGGATAAAAAGGGGGGATGTCTTGCTAATATTGTCGTGCCAGATCTGATGCGAAGTGTAATATAATCATGTCGGAACCTGTGTAAAGCAAATAATTCTTGCAAAACCAACCCGGTGTGCAAAGTGGCGCCCATGATTTATTTCCGTCTTGTTTTGGCAAAAGGATTCGTTTTAGTCTTAGTTCGCTTTCTTCCAAAGGGAATATTTTTTAAATCTTTTGTCGAGGTCCACAATTTAACTTATCCGAAACTGGAAACTTGATCTTCTCGTAAGATTAAGTATGGTAAAGCGGCATCCTTTTTTATTTTTCCAGCATCAGCATGCATGCATGGTAAGATGCATCCTTAATCTCTTGCTTATGATCATCTCAAATTTTCTCAGCGCTCTCAGCTCTTAAGCAGTGTTTTGTGCCATGAAGAAGAAGAAAAAGGAAGTGATGATTATTACAGTACATAACACAAACACATGTATAGTTAATCAGGGGAAATTTTATTTAGGGGGGCCTGTTTACAATCATGGCATGGCACCTGACTGCTGATGCAGGTCAGGTGCATAGATAAAGGCCCTCGATCAGGTTGCGGTTACATGGTATGGTAGTAGTAGATCGATATGATCGATGATGCACGCACGGCACGGTGCATGCATATGGTCGATGATCGATCTAGCAGCTGCAGCAGGAGCAGCCGCAGCTGGTGCCGCACTTGCACTGGGTGCAGCCGCAGCCGCCGTTCTCCGCCGCCATCTCCATGCCGCCGGAGCTCCTGCATCCATCCGTTCAGATATCCCAATAAACATCAGTAACTATATAATCCATTGGCTGTATCAACATGTCTAGCTAGCGAATGATTCATGGTACAAGAGGAAATTAGTCGTTAATTAAGAGAAGGGACATACGCCTTGTGGGTGGCGGTGGCGGAGACGAGGAGGGTGGCGCCGGCGGCCTCGGCCTCTGGGTACATGTTGCAGCCGCCGCAGCCGTTGCCGCACTTGCAGGCGGTGCTGCAGCCGCAGTTTCCTCCGCAGCAAGACATCCTCGGTTGGGTTGGAGCTTCGGAGATGAAGAGGCTTTGAATGGCTATGAGCTTCTTGTGTGCTTCTTGCTGGCTTGAGGAATAATGGAGGGGCATGGAGGCCTATTTATAGGCAGGAGGAAGGAGAAGAAGAGATGCTGCACGCACGTATAGGGGTACACGCACTTTGGCAAAGGATGGAGGCGAGCAACCGAGGGACCACCGCCTAGGGAAGAGGAATAAGGATAGGGCCGCCTCATCACCCAATTTGATTCTCTCTGTTCATATCTCTACTACACTACCTTGCTTCTTTCTTTCTTTCTTTCTTTCTTTCTTTGTTTCTTTCTTACAAGGAACTGTAACCAGAATTCATCTGTGGGAATCTAGCTAGCTATTCTAATGTAATTTTTTTTGTTCATCTCGTCGGTGGAAATATCGACCTCGGCCGATACTGATTATGCCTATATGCTTCAACATTTAGGCATTATTGCGGGAACAATCTTATCTCTTGGTGAAATGTTACTAGTATTTGAGTCAAATTTGAACCAAATTCCAAAACTTCAGGAAGAAAATACTTTTTTTGAAAGAAAAAAATGTGAAGGGTGGCAAAACGGCATGGTAGTATCTCCAGCAGACCGTCTAAAATATGTCATATGTATTTCCGTGTGGTTTATCATGTAAAAAGATTCCACTTCTTAGTCATTTCCATCTCCATCGGACCGTCCAAATTCTCTCTTATATTTTTTGATAATATCATATAACTACCAATTCGACTATGATTTCTAACCCAACTAAAAAAATTTGTGATTTCTAACAGCTATAACCGCAACAGTTTTTGGTTTCACGGAATTAGCAGAAGCATTTTGAGTTGGCGCCCACCATCTGTTGCTCCACCATTTACCATGCTCGGAAAACTATCATCCAATTCCAAGAGGCAGCTCGCAGCAAGAAAATCCAATAGAAACAACACCAAGAAGCCGCAAATATAGCAGCAAGCATCATATCTCTTCCATTTATCAACTTCTCACCTTGACGGTCCCGCATTTATTCTCCTCACCGCACCGACGCCTCCAAAGGCCCCTCCTGATGCCCATTTCTTCTCACTGAGCCCACCATTTCCTTGTCGGCGCAGACTTTCTCTTCTCTCCCACAGCCGGAGCCAGCTCATTATCATTGGGTTCAAGTGAACCCAATGAAATTTGCTATATCCCTTATAACATCACAGACTAAGCAAAGAACCGAACCCATTGTTTAGCAGAGCTGAACCTAATGGTTTATATTTGTACCTTGAGAATACAGTTTTTGAATCTTCCATAAAAAAAAGTGCACGTGCCCATGCATGTCCCATTCGTTACGTGTATATATTTATTTGTTCACCAGCGTGTTCTACAAAAAAAAAAGCAAATCGCATAAAAGTGAGAAGGAACCGAGTAGGTGGTGCCAATATATCCTTGTCACCCTGCCTGTGGAAAGCTCCAGCTATGGCTATGCACTTCTCTTGACTTGTTTCTTACAGAAGTGGACTATATGATGACTTGCTTCTTATGTGGGGATATTTTAAATACCACTGATATTTTGCATAGGTCCTCCAGTGCTCCACGTCAGTGGTACTGACCACACTATGTTTTTTTCATATTCATGCACAAATTACATAATTAACATGCTGTCGCTGAAAACAACAAATAAGTTTCGGTAGTGATGCAGATCAGGCTTTGATTGGCTAGGAGGTTCTTGTGCTTCTTGGTTGATGGTTGTAGGAAGAATGGTGAGGCAGCGAGGGCGAGGAAGCAGGAGGAAGAATGAGAGATGAGATGAGAGATGCTGCACGTACACACACACTTTGGCAAAAGGATGGACGCGAGCAACCGAGGGATCACCGTATAGGTAAGAGGAATAAGGATAGGGTCCTCCCATCATTAGATTCCCTTTGTCTCTACTCTCTAGCTAGCTTCTTGCTTATAATAAGCTTCTAGAACCAATATTCATTTGTTGTTGGAATTGATTTGTACTCTGTAATTATTATAATTTTTTGCTAATCTGTAATTACAGTTCATGTTATTACAGGAGAGGAAGGATCTTAGCGATGTTGGAAATAATGGTATTAATTGGTAAACCTTGAATATGCATTAAGTTAATTTTGAGCTAATTATTTCCAAAACCTTAGAAAAACTAAAAATCTCTATTCCATACATTGGCTGATGACCCTCGTCCTTTCCGATTTTCATGAGGCAAAAAATGTATTCCGCTTAGCCTGAGGTCACCGAGAGTCTTGGTATACCTCTTGGTTTAGAATAGGTCTGGCATTTTTCTTCTTCAGTATTACATGATGTATTTTACAAACATTTTAATCTCTATTCCATAGGTATTTCTATAACTGTCACACTTCCACTATTTTTGAATAATCCGGTCCTCTTTCCTTTCAGGTTTCAAAGAACATATAAACCGGAAATATTAATGTAGGAACTTGATGTCTTGGTGTATTGAATCCTATGAGAATTGAAAACATAGAACATATAGTATATAAATGTTTGTGTTGTTGCACCATGAGAAAATTACAAGAATCTCCCTAAGCATTAGGTGCAAACAAAGTTGTCACTGAACCAAGGAACCAGAAGGTCTGACTCAGCGGAAATTATCTTCTAAATTCATGCAAAGGAGGCCACATGAATATTTTTTATGCCTCGCACAAAAAAAGAATGTTTTATGCTTTCCATCCCTACAAGATCAAACAAGTCACATAGAAAAGATTTCTAAAAAATATAAACATCCGAAATTTCTATATGATTCCTTTGAACCAAAACATCATAACCGATAAATTATTCAAGGCTTCGGTACTGATAAATTGCAGCAGATCGCAGCCGATTAGCCTCGCTGTTTTTTCTATTTGCCATGCTTCTGGGAAAGCTCAAAACCAATCTTAATGTACATGAATGGGTATTTATGTATGCTTGTAGACATTTATGATTTTGTGTTAAAGAAATTTAGGATTTTCATGCCATGTGCAGTCAAATAGAAATAAATATGTTCATATTTTTTTAAAAGAGGATATACCCCTGGCCTCTGCATGAGATTGTGCACACAGTCAAATTATTAATTATTAAAATACTGTCAAGGAAAGCTAAGCACCTAGGCCCATCAAATCAAGGAACAAAATATAAATTACATAGACATGACGGGTCGATAGAGATGCGCCTTGAGCACTATTCGCCCGTCTGCATATATGGCTTTTTTTTTAGGATCATATATGGCTTTATTATCATGTAGCTGTTGCAGGGTGATTTGCGCACACATCACATCAAAGGAAAGTCAGAAACAATGACAAAAAAGGATTCCAACAGCGACGATTACTTACTAGCATGGACAACGAGATGGGAACTAGCAAGATCTATTGATGGTTTTTTCTTTCTTTGATTCATTCTCTTATTACCTTTTTCTTCTAATAATCATTCACCCAGGCTCGCCGATCTAAGATTTATTGTGGTGGACAAGGCAATTCCTGCTGCAAAGCTCAGGGTAATCTCAACCCCCTCCCCTCCCCTCCCTCGCGCTGCCCTCCCCAGGGCGGCTCGAGGGCGCCTAGGGTTTCCCGGCGCCGCCCCTCTCCATCCTCCCTCCCTCCCTTGCCGTCACCCGAGGCGGGCACCGGGCAGCGCCTGTGCGGCGGCCGATGAAGGTGGCGGCGAGGTCTCCGTCGCTTCTCTCTCGAGAAGGACTCCGGATCCAGGGCGGCGGCCTTGGCGGCGAGGCGGCGCCGTCTCCGGCTGGCGGCGTGCGCGGGTGGTGCGGGCCGGCTTCCTCGGCTGCTTGGGCGGCGAGGAGCAGGCGGATTGCGGCCGTGGGGCGGCGAGGTCATCCTCCCTCCGCTCCAGATCTGAAGGTCCGGCTCTCCTCTCCCCTCTCTGCTCTCTGCCTCCGCTGGCTTGGTCGATTTGGGGCCTCTGGCCGCTGGATCCGGTGCCGGCGGGGTGCACCCCAAACTGGTGGTGTGGGTCGAGCCCGGGGGAAACCCCTGTTTGGTCTTCTCCAGCACGGCGGCGGCGGCGCCTTTTGGCGTCGTTCTACTCCCTGGAGTCGCCGTTGTGGGCTCCTCTCCACACCCCGGCCAAGGCTCCCGGGCGAAAGCTCGAATCCCTGTTGGATGGGCGGCGGCGGCACCAGGTGCGTCGTGCCCTTCTTGGAGGCGCCGCCTAGGGAAGATTGGCGCTTTGGGGTTGCGTGTAGCAGCTGGTAGGTGGGCGGCTGGTGTCCATCGAGTCCCTGTGGCTCGGTAGCTCCTTCACTCCGGCAACTCTTCCGGCGGCTTACCCTCTACGATTGGCCGCCTTCGGTGTCTGCGGTGTTGCTTTTGTGTGTGCTCCGACCTGTGTTCGTGCTCCGTGGCGGGCCCAGTCTCGAGACCAACCTTTGCTCAAGCTCTCGGGTGAGCGTCTCTTCATTCGACGGTGCGGCGCCTTCGAGCCTAGGCGAGGGGAAGGGATCCCTTTCGATGTTAGAGAGGGCAAGTGTTTGGATCATCTCATCTGCTGGTTTCCTCCCTGTGTTCGATTCCTTGCCGGTGCTCCTCGAGGCTGCACTTGTAGCCATATTGGTGCCTTGTCGTAGTGGGGCTTATCCTCAACTAGCAGTTCTTCATAGTTCATCTTCTGTTTGCTGGTTGTTGGAGTAGCGTTGTAAGCTGTTCTTGCAGCCCCCTTGTATCGTTTGGCCGATGTGGTGTGGTGTTCTTGTTTCTTGTATTCCTGGCCGGTTGATGGCTTTGTTAATTCAAAGTCGGGCTCTTCTTGAGCCCTCGTTCTAAAAAAGATTTATTGTGGCTAAGCTTAGTTAGGGCCAAAGTGGGTATGACTCCCCAGCGAAATTTATTGCTTTAAGATTATTACTAGCAAAAGAGCCCGTGCGTTGCAACGGGATAGAAAAAATACACGCTCTTTAACCCAATGACCATGACTCGAGACCCTGATAGGTAGACGTTCTTTATTTAAAATGGCATCACATTTGTGTTCCCGGCAGTGGTCTCACTGCTCACACAACGAAAATGCATTTGAATATGGCCAGTCCTAAGGCATCTCTCTCACACACACGCGCGCGCTCGCACGCACACAATCGCTCAGAATAAGAGGAAAAAGTGTTGATTTTTTCCGCGAGGTTTTTCAGAGTTGTGTATGCGTGGTTATCAATGTTTTTTCCCGCTCAATCTAGTTTTAATATGTGTTTATTTGCAATTTGGATCGCCGCCGGTGCGAAAGAAAAATGGACCGTGCACTATAGATTAAGTTTGCACCCAAATTAATAGTTTATAAATATTTAACAGCTAAAAGTAACATCATATTTAGATTCTACACATTTTTCTAATCAAATTTCATATATAATATGTTAAAATCGGAGTTACGGTTTAAAAGATATGAATAATTTTGTTTTAGATAAACTGCAGATTGATTAACCGAAAGGTTAGGGGGTTTTCTGTTGAAATACAAAAAAACGATTCGTATGACTTAAATATGGACGGCGGGTTGATTACCTGAAATCTCAGGGTCTTTTTTAAAAAAGTTAAAAAAACGGTTCGTTATGACTTATAGATGGACTGCGGGTTGATTTCAACAAACTGTAGGGAGTTTTTTGCAAATAGGGATGACTGACGACGGAAATCCACCGCGCTTTATTATTAATATATATAATATGCCCGTGCGTTGCAACGGGAGAATACAGTAATGTGTAGCACAACGTTACTGAGAAAATGTTAGAGTCCAAGTAAAACGTATAATTATATTCCATTTTCACTTGGTCACGTAATATCAAAAGAAAAGCCGTCTGCTTAGGAAAAAAAGTCAGAAGTGTGTGCTTTTGTGGATATGCTTGAACAAAATATCACATTTGATTACACTAATAGAATATCTCAAGTCGGTTCAAAGATGTAGCAAAAAGTATCATATTGAAACACGAAGTTTCTGAACCGACTTGCATACATACTACTGAACATTGAACAATAGTTGAACCTGAAGTTGCTGGACAGCAATTTGTGGCTCCAATTTAACCATCCGAGCTACTATATGAGAGATCATGAGTTTGTCTAATAGAAAATCTTTTCTGGCGTAACATTATTCCCTGATTGCTTTGCTTGTTGGAGGTTGCCTCTACCATCAACCAATCCAAAGAGACGCGAGGCTGGATTTTTTGGCAACACAATTGGTCAGGCAACTGGGATGTAGGCGTGTAGCACCATCTCTGGCTCTATAATTTCGCAAACGATAAAGATAATCTGAAAGGCAAGACTCTATCCGCGGCTTTGATGTTGGACACAAAGTTTGATGGTGCTGACTTAACAGAAGTTGTCATGTTCAAGGCCTATGCTGTTGGTGCAATTCAAAGGTAACAAAAACATAACTACAGACCTTGATTTGTTCTATACAGCACTTCTTTGTTCGTTGTCTCATTGCTTTCAAATACTGACCCTTTCATATATCCTTTGCAGTCCATGCGTTGCAACAGAAGAAAAGAAAATAATGTGCTTCACTGGGAAGCAAAATACCAATTATCATTAATCAAGCTGGCAGGTGCAGAATAAATTTAAAATAATGATTCGATTAACTACAAAATTCTTTCGGGTGCTAGTTTGAAATATGGGACATGAATCCTAGTCAGCTAACCGAGTGAACAATTTTATCTTTAGACAACCGTACCGATAATAAAAATATTGCACACGCAATGCTTATTTTAAGCTACCATCAGACAATAAAAATGTGGTATACTTTGTTTGGATGTAGATCAACTAAAGACTCTTTTGCCATGACATGTAATTGTCTGTGTTTTGACACCAATAATGAGACAAGTTATTTTTTATTTACTTTCTAACACATGTGTGAGGAATCCAGACCGCACCTTTATATTAATTCATAAAAAACAAAGAAACAACTGGCCATGTGTGCCACGCTATGACGCTAGCTACGTAACAACACGTCGGCTGGCTAGAAGAATCCAGCGCGCCTCGCTGGCGCTCGTATGGACTCGCTCGTAGGCTCGTAGCCTTCCTCCGTTTTCTCTACCACGAGGCTCTGCTCAGTTATCCGTATCCCCCGACCTCCTCCCACCAGCATACCAGGACCTTCCCTTGGTTGCGACGCCGCTGCCGTCTGCGCCCACCGCCGCCGGGATCCTGCCCCATCCCATCCCCTCCCCCACAAAGCTCCGCCACCCGCCGGGATCCCCCCTCCCCTCCCCGGCTCCCCCCGAACGGGAGGTTCTGGCCCGTGGTGGTGCCCCCCCTCCCTCTCCTTCCTGGTGGGTGGCTGGTGGCGACGGCGGTTGCGGGGCGGGTGTTCAGTGGCTCCGTTGGTCGACAGATCTGGGGCCGGCCAGCACGCGCGGGGCTAGCTGGGCCTGTGGCGGAGGGAGGCGGTCTGGTGGTGCTGCTGCTTGCCTGCTTGTTTGCCGGTGACGCAAGCAAGGATTCTGGGGCGGCTTGGATCGTGACCCATCATGGCTGCATGAATTTCTTCTGTATCTTAAGATTGGCTCCCACCGCCGGTGAGCTACCTCCTCCCTCATCCCCTTCTACCACCGGTGTACTACCTCTCCTCACCCTCTCTCTTACCTCTCGAACAGGAAGCAGCAGCTCCACCGCACAATAATGGCTCATGGTCCCCGCGCCCATCTACCTGTGCAGCGCGGCCGCTAACATGGGCAGCTCGATGAGGAACGCCGGCGGTGCCCGCGTGCACTCGTGGGTGGCCAGGCTCAGCCGGCCGCGGCGGTGCCCGAAGAGCGTCACCGCCGGTGCATGGTCCGCGAGGAGGGCCCTGCTGCCGTTGTGCTGCCCGAGCAGCGCGCCCATCTTGAGCGCCACGACGGCTCGCCCCATTCCTGGGCTCAGGCGGCGCGGACGCCCGCCGCGACGCATCACCCCTTCCTTGGCTCCTGCGGCGTGGACGCCGGCGGCAAGCCGCGACGCGTGCCCGGCGGTGGAGAACGCAAATGGATAAGCGGCGGTGGTTCCTAGTGGTGAATTAGTTTAATTAAGTATCGCGGGGTAGATTTCTAACTAATGGAAGGTTTTTTTTGCAAAACGAAGCGTTTCCTCATGTTAAAATAGGACTGCGGGTTGATTTCTTACAAACCGAGGGGCTCTTTTGCAAAATCGCTAGCGACGACGGCCGAAGGAAACCCAATTTGCTTTATTATTACTAGTAAAAGTGCCCGTGCGTTGCAACGGGCTAACAACAAAAACTCACAAAAATTATAATGACCAACATAAAACAATTCAAGTTCATCAAATTGTGCCAACCTGATGTAAATCCTACAGATCAAATCAATAATTAAGAATAACTCATGTAAGAAAGAGGAGCCTGAGCTTTTAAAAAAAACGTGCACACCATCCTGGTTGAATGTGCTTGAATGGACGCTCCTTCTGGCGCTGCTAGTGGCCACCACTATGACTCCTTATCCTCGTGGGCACGCGTGGGGAAGGAGCAGATCCTCCAGCGCAAGAAACAGCAAAACACACCAAGAATTATGAACCACTTTTAGCTATTTACAACAAATAGCCCAAGATTACACCACATGGTCATTAATAGCAAGATTGGATAAAAATAGCTTCTTGTATATTTATACACTCACACCAGGTCCAGTTCTTCTCATTGCCTCGCTGTATATTGTAGTCTTCACAGAATATTAATTACATGATGATGAGATTAACCGAAAAGACTACACTGAATTTTGGCATTTTGCCTATGCAGTAACTCAAAAGACAAACAACTCTTACAGAATAAGAATCGTATGTGTTTTCTTCCACAAAGATCATGAACAGTGGGTTTAGTTTTCTATTTTATTTCATTGTTGACCCAGTCTTTCATGGCTTCTTCATTAGGAACTTGAACATGAAAGAGGACGATAGGAAAGCCTCTTTTTATTACAGGTATATATATTCAGTAGCTCAGGCCTTTGTAGCAAATTTGTATAGGTCTGCTTGTTGTGCCTACCGAAGTATGCACATGTTTTTGACCTGCAAGTGCAGCTAGGGATGCCTGTAATTCAGACAATTAAAACACAAAGTTGATGATTTCTGTGTGTATGACACTTGTGTTCTGTACATGTCCCCATGCTTGCAAGTTGCATTTGCAGTGTATGGAACTAACCTTATATGGCTTATTTGAGGGGACAACAACAGCAGCCAAGGTGGCGGCAGGAAGTCCTCGACGTGTGACCTGGACAACGTCTTGGTCAGTTACTTGGAGATTATGCTTCCATTGCTCACGCTCGCCGGGACACACTGCCGTCACCGTCGTCGGAGTCTTTGTCGCTGGGGGCGGGACTGGTCCCTTCCTACTTCCTAGTTCCTACTTGATTCTGCCATGACCTGATTGCCCTTGCAATGCAACGGGGGCCTAAATATTTTACATGTTAGAAATAATACAATAATAGAACCCCACATAGTTCTTTTATAGAGAACTTCGCAAACCTCGACTAATCTATATCATGCAGGGAAAGTGTCAATCATATATATCTTCAGAATCCCCATACACATCAAGCAGCATTATCTCCCTTTTATTACTTTTATAAATCATTCTTATTTCCTCCAACCAAACTCACCATGTCTATATCCTTTGAGCTAAGGGAATATTTGTACTATGCAGAGGAGAAGATTAACACTCCATATTGAGAGAACAAATCAAGTTTAGTATAGGTGCCATGCCATGGCATGTTTGAGATCATGTCGTCGCTGCTGAACCTTGTACTATGTCATCTAGCAGAACACGTTATCATTTGCGTCGTATATATTTCCCTTGATGCATGGGTGGAGCTGAACATGCCCTGAACTCTGATCTCCTTTCCTGCTTTGACTTTAATAAACTTGAGTACATAGTATGCACAGTACTACTACTGTACAACATATAATTAATATTTTACTGTGTGAAAAGAAATTAAGTCAAGACCCTGAAGAATACTACAAAAATATCTAAATGTCCACAACGATGTTCTTAAATTCTGGAGAAAGCTCGTAACCCAGATGTAGATTTCAAGCTGGAAGTTTTATGCACAATCCTTTGTATGTTTGGCAAGAAAAATAATATCAATGAGCTTCTAGCTTCTGCATCAATGAATATATACCAGAATCTAGCCTTTTGTACCCAACCAAACCTAGAAAACAAAGTCTAGAGAGAGGGGGGGGGGGGATAGAGTCTGTCCACTTGCTCTGTAACATTAGGAGCCATGACACGCCAGTTTTCTGCTCAACTATTCGAAGTATAAACCACTTTTACTACTGAGTGCCAACTCGAGAAACAAAATCCCATTGTCATCTTACTACGTAGCAGTAAGCGTTAATTAAGAAGCAATATCTCATATTGTGTAGCTAGAAGAAATTAACATATTAGTCATTAAAGTTGACTCACGGCATTCTTCCTGGGGGCATCCAGCCCTAGTTGATAGCAAGAATTCTTCATGTACTCTTTGGTCGCCTTTCCGCACGTCACCTACGGCATAGTCATAACCTGCACGAGCGAGTGCCAAGATCCCAAATTAAATTAATCGCCAAATAACAACTTGGAACTTGTGAAGAAGCACAAAATGCTAGAGTCCAGAAATAAAGGCAGATTAATTCTACTAAAGTTTTAAGATATTGATCTTTATGGTTTGATAACATGTGAATAGGAATTTTGGAAAAAAGTGGTGGCAAGTCATACAACAGACAAATAAATTTTTCCAAGAACTGATCCTCCATGTCCGGAGAGAACAATCACAGCTACATGGAAGATTTCTACAAGTTTAATTGAAATTTTATGAGAATATTAACATCCTCCGAAGTCTGAATCTCTCCACCTTCCACTCCATGGGCATTGTCTTCCATGTGATAAATGTAACTACTTTGCATGAAAGGTATAATATAAACTCCCAACAGAAGGTCAGAATTAACATGTTCAAATCCCGCACTTGTATTGATGGACAAACGGTTCATGACTTGCACACAGACAACTCTTGTGTGGTCAAGAAAGGGACCCATTCATTGTTGCTTCTTTGTTTCTCTGATCAGCTTTTTCTAGGACTGAACTGAAGAAGAGGTTATTTAGATTCAGAACCTAAAACCTTGCTTGTTGTAGAGTCCCTCTCTGAATTCCACATTTTTTGCAAGAGCAGTCATTGTACATCAAAATTTACCATGTGATTCATCAGGAAAAAAAGGAATGGAAAAATGCCATGCTACAAACATAATATAACTGAATACGCATTGTCATATACAGTACGGATTATAAGACGCATAGCTTTAATATCATCATTTTCCCACAAAAAAATCTCTAATATCAACATTTTGCAGAGGGAAAGGCTTTAGATTTTTAGTGCATTAACATCAAAAGATAGCGCTAACAATAGAAAAGAAGTGGCTTATATTTAGAGAAGTGGTACAGGAATGAAAGGTAAGCAATATACATAAATAGCAAGATATTCTATGATACACACACACATCAGGTTTCTGATGGTCCACACAACATCAGAAATAACAATATATACTAGAAAAGAACTATGTGGGGTTCTGTTATTCTGATCAATTGAGAAAGCCACAGCCTCCTTCCCATGAGAGCATGATCCGTGAATTGCAGCAGCTAGCCACTACAACATGAGAGGAGCATAGTTGCACGGCAACCGTCGGTGACCCAAGTGTAACGGAACTAACTGCTTGTGTGATCTTAATACGAATTAAATTGATGTACCCAATACGTTTGTCAAGACAAATCCAAAAACAAAACTGCTTATGCGACCATACGAATTAAATTGCTGAATCTCGGTTAGTGGAAAAGATATTAATAACCTACAGGGTAAGATTCCAATCCTAATGTTTGCTAGCATGCATAACAATGTGACTCCCAGCATGCACCAACAATACGAAAAAATTAGAGTTGGAAGGCACCTGAATTCCTAATACAGAGAACATGATGAGCAAAAACTAATTCAAGTTCAACAGAACCAAATCCTACAGCTCACCCATCTTATGAGGTAAGGGTTCCTGCTTCCAAGATATATTTTTCTCTGCAAATTCAGATGAACATTATAAGGATAATTAATACATGGCATGGCCATAAATTATATCCGAAACAAAATTTGTTGAAGCAAGAACTTGAGCAACAATTTCCAACGGCGTGGGTTACCTCTGATCTCTGTGGGGGTGAGAAGGTCCTAAGTGAAGGACGAAGCAGCCATAGTGGATCCATGACTAGAGATGGCATCCTGTAGATGCCAAACCATAGAATATAGGGCATGTTTGCTAAAAGACCGCAACACCTCCGATAGCTCAATTAGGTCGGCTGAAGGTAAACAACAATTAAAACTAAAAATGCGCATCAAAGATAAATCGAAAAAATGCGCAGCAAAAACAAAAAGCATGCATATATATATATATATATATATATATATATATATATATATATATATATATCATTATGAGTGCCCAGATCTTGTTGGAGGTGCTGTGTCTAGGCAAAAAAAAAGGTCAACACCTAACTGTAACTTCTTTATATGATTAAAAAAATCTGCAGATATACATTTGTTAAGCAATAGGAGCCGGCGTACCCATGTGTCTTGAGACTAACCATGATGTAAATTAATTAGCAAACTATTATTCTAATAACCCGATTCACTCCCACCATCATAACATGTTTTGAATCATATGAAAGGAGATTTAGTCTCATGATGTATTCATGTGGAGTTTACCTCAAGGATCTGTGACTGAAACTGGTTCAGACAAACACACAAACACCTTGTGTGCAAAAAATAACTGAGAACATCCACAAGCACATGAGCGTCCAAATTTGAGGTGAAAGTGGTGCAGAGGGGACGGCCAGGTCGCCAGCAAGTGCAACGACGACCAGCTCGCGGTGGCTTTGGTCGAGCGGCGAACGCAAGCCCTCCCGAGCGGCACACAGCGAGGAGCTCGGGCACGCGGGAGAGAGGAGGAGCTCGGGCACGCGGGAGAGAGGAGGAGCTCGGGCACGCGGGGAAGATGAGGAGCTAAGGTGGAATGGTGGTGCAGGGTGCTGTGATTGCCGGCGTCGGCGGCGGCCGGCGCGTCACCGAATCGAGCGCCGCACGGGCCGCGTGCCTCCTGGCGGCTGGGATCAGGAGGCGTGGGAGAGAGGAGAGCTCGTGCAGTCGTGCTCGTGTCTGTTTTTTTATTTACAACCCCGGACGAAACGTTTTTTTCACTTAAAAACAGGGACTGCGGGTTGATTTCTTAGAAAGAGAGGGACTTTTATGAAAAATTGCTGACGTACGACCAGAAGCAATAAGCGCTTTATTAGTAGGTAAAGACTAGGAAAAGGGCCCGTGCGTTGCAACGGGAGAAACAAATCCTTGTACGTCATAGTCTGTATTTCCACTTCTCCTGCTCACCACATTGTCGATAATGGTCACATCGTCCACCTATTCACAACGAATGTGATCAACCCCAAGGTGGTGAGCTTGGTCATTACATCAGAGGCAGAGTCTCACAGGAATGCCTGGAGGGACCAAACACGGAACATAGTTTCCTGAGGGGGCAAAAGACTTATTAAGCCCCTCCACCAAAAAAAATCTACAGATTGCTTGTGCATTACACTCTAGCACACAGCTTTTGCGATCCCCTCCCAGCACCGGGTTGTAATTCCTCATACCTATAATGGCAGTGGGTCCCATTTTTGTGCTAAAAATCACTACATAACCAACGGGAATATACTAAAATGCGTTTGGCATACTGCCATGAGTATTTTACTCCCACCGTCTCAAAATTCTTGTCTTAAATTTATCTAAATACGGATGTATCAAGTCATGTTTTAATATTAGATACATCCATATCTAGACGAATCCAAGACAAGAATTTTGGGACAGAGGAAGTATCATTATGCATAAATTGTGGTATGATAAATTTGTCGAGATGGGAAGCATCCTAAAAGAATATTAGGTGAGCGCGGGAATTACTGAATTAAAACAAAGTGGTAAAAATCATCCCAACTTGGTAACAAAATGAGTGGCACATATTATAACTGAAATTTGTGTGCAGATCAAAAAGAGCAGTCCGCTTTAGTACCAACTTCCACTCCGCACAGTTTTCAACTTGTATAATGTAATGTGCAAGGATAGCTTCAAAATCAGAAATAGCTAGCACGGAGCCGAAATCATCATTTTAGGTACATCTGATCATGATTTGAGTTCCAGCTAAACAAAAGCAACCCTTAGCTAGAAAATCTATAAACACAGTTATTCTAAAGTTTTTAACCCGGAATTAAATTTATCTTTGGCCATGATGAAGAATATATTTTGGTAACCTCGCATCAAGAGACAATATCGTTTTGGAATAGATCTTACCAGTGATTGGTTTGAACTATAAAACAAACATTGACTTCCTCTGAATTTTGAAGTTAAAAGAAAAACTTAAGAAAAAAACTGGCACCTTGGACGAAATATTAATAGGAACAAAACTATCACTGAACTTGTTCATTTTTTTAGCAATTCCATGAATGCAGAACCAGGGAAATATCGTGCAAACAGTTTTGGTTAAAACATATTTTGAAGCAGTCAATAATTTCAGCTTGTAAATCCCATAAATTTCTCAAAAAACATAATAAGTAAACATGAACATGCTCTTACTTGTTGTTCCAACATCAAGAAATAAGGATTGGGCACATATTGGCTACATCTCTGTCGGGCATCGTGGCCTCGTATTGGAAATCTTTGCTTCTGTGCTTTCAATCTGTCGGGTGTTCCAAGCGCCTACTGGATGTCGTTTGTGTTTGTATGTGAGCATCTAAAAAAAATAAGTTAATGGTGCATCATGTTAAAGCACAGTTCTGAATTCTTTATGGGCTTATTTCTCTCCAAAATTTAAGAGCCTTGTGAAAATTCCCATCACATAAAATTGAACCACTCACTTTTTTCTCTACGCACTCTGCATAGACAATCTGTCCACTGCCAATAGCAACTCATGTACACAAAATAGCTCTTCTGAACCTGCGAAAGCCACAATATACATTAAGGATGCTGGCGAACTCACTCACAAATAGCTACTATAAGGCTACTGAATATCACTCACATGAGTTTGTTTCTTCTGGGCAAACACCGAGGTAGAATAGTTTAACATAATATCCATTGAATATCTTATGAGATAGAAGTCTCAACTCTCCTAAAATGAATAATTGTGCCACACCAATCAAATAGAAGTGCGATATAGTACAGATTTGTTTTACTAAAGAACGATCCCCAATAGCTGTGCGATATAGTACAGAATAGTTGTGCCACACCAAAGCTGTTCTCTTTCAAAGTGAACCTCCAAATAAGAGGACTGGAAAACTCTTTTCCCTCATTCACAATGCTGCTGTTGTTATCTAAACGGCTTTTCAGGACTCACAATATAGCACGGTGCAAAGGGGCTGGTAGGCCTTGATCTTGCCGACAATCTACCATGAGGTTCTAACCACGGCCTTCTCAAAAAGAAAGCTTCCATCTATATCAAGAATGGAAGGTAGAAATCCTAGACAAACATAGTTTAAAAGATCATCTTGGCCAAGTCATTATGCCAATTTCTGAATGCAATGTTTGCGTTATGGATAATTGTATTTACAGGGAGCTAGAAGCATCATATCGGTGAACTGTGTACGTCTTTGTAGTAGCATCGAGCACTGGAATGAAAACCAGAATTATGTATATTGGTGTTATTGAACTACTTTCAAGGGAAACTCGGGCATCAGCATTGGCATATGAGTCTATTCTTTGTTCAGAAAATGATGTAA
This sequence comes from Triticum dicoccoides, assembly GCF_002162155.2. Classification (NCBI taxonomy): domain Eukaryota; kingdom Viridiplantae; phylum Streptophyta; class Magnoliopsida; order Poales; family Poaceae; genus Triticum; species Triticum dicoccoides. The sequence continues at coordinate 857,309,946 of NC_041385.1, read as the reverse complement.
GTTTTGCATAGGGTTGCATAAGAAAACAACACATTATTAGCTCTGTTCGCATGCCACACTGAAATTGCAGAAATAGATAAGAGCCTCAGTAGCTACCTACCTTTGCATATGGATCACCAGATTGTTGATGCAGGAGGGGCAGTGACGCTGAACCACCGCAGCAATCCTTCTTGCAAGGGCATCCAATGCAACATTTAACCAGATAGTGAGTCCTTTCTTCAGATAACTCCTGCAAACTTCACAAAATAAAATTAGTAAGCATTGCCTTAAAGACCAACTCAGGCTAGATGGGCAAAGCCGAGTGAGGTTTCCAGCGATTACGACCAACACAACGCGCACCATCGAAACACCAATCACGAGCAGGGTTGTTCCAGCAAGATAGAGAGGGAAACCAGAGTAAACTATGTATGCAGATTATTATTTTTAATTTGAACCACTTACACATAAATCATCCTAAGTGTGCTGATGCTAGTGCACACACGAAATATCCATTGGGCACATATTGAATGTAGTTGTATGTTAAAATTTCAGGACTCCACTGGGAGTAGATAATATACAACAGACGATTTAGTGTCATACTTCAGTTGGCGCATAGTTGGACAAACTGAGATCAAAACAGTGAAGGTGGTGATGCTGAGTCATATCCCTTTTATGGCTCCATCTCATGCAAGTGAGGAAATAAATTCATTCACGTGACATATCCAATTGAAACATTTCGATAGCTCAACTTAAATAGTCATACATTTATCTAAGAATCACTTATAAAGGCCTATAAAACAACCTCCAAATATTCAGAAAGCAAAATGTGCCAGAAAATTTGTTACCTGACGTCCTGACCACCAACAATTGAGCACAATCTCTGATCCCTCTTGATCTTCTCAGCCTCAGCCCTCTTATCAGCGACTGAGTCTCGTAGCCCAACAATTCCCTCAGCCACTAAACGTAGCGGTTGTCCAGCAACCGCAGCTGGTGCACGTCCTCCAGCTTTCGGGCAATCTTCTCCTCCCAACGACCACCGCCTTCTTCATCTCTGCTAGTTTCATCCCATGTGGCCGTTGTGTCCTAGGCATCGCCATCATCTTCGCCGTCGAAGCCGGGCAGCTCAAGAGAGCCGAATTAAGTGATTGGTGGCACAACGGGATATGCGCCCCTGTGTGGAACCACCCGACTCTGGAACCGACAACCAGAGCTCCGACGACAGGCGCCCGCCACGGCAAGACGTTGGGCTGAGCAGCAGCAGACTCTCGCAGGGCGTGGCCACCACCAGGATCGCATTAGACTCAGAGAAGTCGGCATCGTCCGCGGCGGAAGGGCAGAAGGAGGCGCGTGCGGGCGTCGAAGGGCGTGGGTAGCCCCTACGCCCCATGGACAGGGCCAGCCCGCTGGACGAGCAGGGCGGCGGCGGCGGCCGCCGGGGAGATAAAGGCCCGCGGGTGTGGGAGCCGGCAACAGCCGCGGCGTCGAGTGTCGCCGGCGGTAGAACGTAGCGAGCGTGGGAGGCACTTGGGGTAGGGGTAGGAGTGCCGGCGGGGTAGGCGGTGGCGGCGCGCTGTAGCCTATGGCGGGGCTGGGGCCGGCGGGCGGCGGCTCGCGGCAGCGGGTGGCGATGCGCTGGAGGTCGAGATGCGCTTGGAGGATTTTTCTCTGTCTAACTGTTCGGGTTGACTTCATTAGGACTGCGGGTTGATTCATATAAACTTCAAGGGGTTTTATGCAAAAATTGCTAATGACGGACGACCAGAAGCGATCGCTGCTTTATTAGTAGGTAAAGAGGTAATAAAGACTAGGAAAAGAGCCCGTGCGTTGCAACGGGAGAAAAAATAACACATGCTCTTAACCCAATAATCATGATTCAAGACTCTAATAGGTCCATGTCCTTTATTTTCACATGGCATCACATTTGTGTTGGCGACGTGCTGACACAACAAAAACGTGTTTGAATGTGGAGAGTCCTAAGGCGTCTCTTTCTCGTGCGCACGCACACTCGCTTAGAATAAGATGAGAAATATGTTGTTTTACCCGCGAGATTTTTCATAGGTGTGCATGCGTGGTTATCAATGTTTTCTTTTCTTTTAATCTGGTTTTCATGGGTGTTTACTTGCAAGTCGGATCATCGCTGGTACGAAAGAAAAACGGATCGTGCACTATATATTATATTTACACTAAAAATAATATTTTAGAAATATTTAACAGCTAAAATAATATCATATTTAGATTCTATGCATTTTTCTAGCAAAAAGGCCCGTGCGTTGCAAAGGGAGAAAATAAATGACATCCCAATCCAATATGCATAGTGATGGGAATGTGTGTTCAGGAATAACATGAAGGAGAATTGTGATTTCTGCTAGCCAATCTTTGCAAAACGGCTTAGAAATGAATGTGTTCTTTGATTTGTCGATTAAGTTAAGATATAAGCATTTCTGATCAGATGGTTTTTTAAAAATCAAGCATAAGAATAAAAATACATATAGAACATTAAAAAATAAAATCAAAACTGAAACATAATTTCTTCTGCCAAAGAAAGATGACATTCCTCACCTTCATTTCATTATCAGAAGAGTCAAATTTAGGATTTAATATAGCTTTCAATAGTAATAATGTGTGGTATAAACTTATAATCAAGCATGGGCTAGGTTTAGTACCTATAGTTAGGTTTACAGTGTACTTATATTTCAACAATCAAATGAAACCAAATATAAGAGCACAAAATATGGATTGACAACCATTAGCCTTCTATGAAAATATGGCACGCGTTTCACGTGCTCTAAAAAAACATTATAGAACCCTGAAGATTATAATTTTATTATACATTGAGGTTGAAGATATATAATTTTATTATACAATGAGAGTTACCCCGCAAAATAATTATACAGTGAGAGTTGAAGATTTATAATATATTATATACAATGAGGGTTGAAGATTTTTTGGATGTCTGTAAGACAGAAATCGTTTAGCTTGGAAGGCAGTTCCTTCTCCAAGTAATGTACGCATTATGAGTAGAAATGAGTTTAAATGTGTAAGTAACTAATAGCAGTTTTGTGGCCATGACAATACAAAGGAAAAATAGGAAACCTTAATCCATGAACCCATCCGTGTGAAAATAACAAAGCTCGTAATAATTTTGTTCAAATCACGTTATTCGCTACATAACTGAGACATTCGTCGGAGCATGTGGCAGGCAATGTAGTAAGTGGCAGCATTGCACATCAAAAAACATGTTATAAAGTAGAAAAGCACAACTTCCAGCAAGATATGAATGTTTTTGTATGTTAAGTATAACTGTAGCACCAATCATGATGTATGAAAGTGACACTCTCAATAATTTAAGTCTTGGAAAAGCTAGTCTCAATGGGTTTGAATTTGCTTTACAGTATGATTCAGTCTTTGTTTGAATGGAGGCATGCACATCCACTTTTCTCACATACCAATAAAAAGGAAACAATGGACTTATATTCACTGAGAGTTATGACACTAACAAAACCAGGATAACCCTACAAGGATGGAAAGAGAGAAACTTAGACTACAGAATCCTAGAGAATTGTCAATTGGAAGATTTACATTACTTGCCAAACCATCAACAAATTGTACAGATCCTTACATTCATGTGTACAGATAAAGCAAGATCTACTGAAATTAACTATGAAAAGAAGCCTACTTAAAGAAATTCATCAAAACCTTTTGGGGGCAATTCATCAAACAACTGAATCCCATATGCTTAAGGAAATTCGGCAAACACATAATTGACATGGATGTTTCCTGATGATCAAGCCTTCATAATTACTCGCATAGCTTTAACCACATGAGACATGAGGTACTCAGGAAGCGAGCCAAATCTACAGCCTGAAGCACTCACCTACTATGCATTAATCTGCTACCAAGGATTGGAGAAGGCAGCGATGGCTACAGCGGTGCCGTTACAGCCTACATACCTATGTGAATTTGGAATTGCAAGGACTAATAAGTTGAACAGCTCGAGGAAATTGGTCGCGCTAGCCTCCCTCTTGCCGGTCGCCTCCACCTCGGTCACATCGGCGCCGGTGGCCTCAGACAGAGCAGAGATAGAATCAAGCACTAACAGATAAAGAAATAAGAAATGTTCCAAGCAAAAATTCATTTCAAAGGAGAGGGTAATGAATATGTTTATGAAGTTGGTTGCCGGTTATAATGTATTTGGCCCAAAATCTACCACTCCCCGATCCATACACACATACTCATGGTCTCCATACCATCTCTCTTTCTCTCCAATAATCATCCAAACAGAGGAGCACAGTTCAGTAAAAAAACAGAGGGACACATCTAGCAAATAAGGCTAAACAGAAACATATTTCTCACCTTGGAGGTGTTGCTTCTGCACTGAATTGTCTGAACAACTCTTTCTCTACCTCTTCTGAAACCTGAAATATGCATATGTTAGAAGGCTTCTAATTTTTATGTGATGATATTAAGAGAAGGGAAAAGGAGTATCAAGAACAGATTCATATGTTTGGCCATTAGCCATTACAAACTTCAATATATCAATCTCTGTATGTCGCAAACAATCACAAATGAATAATAGCATCTTCATTTAACTTGTTCCATGGAACAATTTCTCTGAATATTTTTGTTTCAAAGTTGTCAGCAGTTCTAGCGTTGACAAGGACACGTACTAAAAGTTCTCACAAATAACCAAAAGTGAAAAGGCATATCAAGACTGGAAGATGTTTGTTTAACCAAGTAATTACCGCTCTCTGGACCATATTGCTAAAACTTGACAGTAACATGGTTATGAACTCGTCCCCAATGATCTCTCTTGAAATCAATCGCTCCCTGAACTATGGTCGTCGTCCTGCTCACCAGCCTGCCACTCAAGAAAATATGAGACCTTCAAATCAGCTCAGGATCACATATAAAGAAGATAAGTTGACCAGCTGTTGTCTTGAAATATATCACTATGTCAAAAATTAGAAAATTAGATTGGCACAGACTTTAGAGATAATTGTGTCAGAAAATTTTAAGCTCTCTGAAGCAAAACTAAAAAGTGAAAGAATTAGTAAATGTGGTAGAAGAAAAACCAGTCCTCCTTTGGTTTATTATAGGTAGAAAGAATATCTTCATAGGCAAGTAAAACTTTTGAAATGTAGATTATTGAGGTTCTATTAAGAGAATAAAACGTCGAATTGCTAGAAAAAATATGCACGCGCATGGGTGCCTCCACAGCTCAACAAGTGTATGCGCTGCCGCCACTCGTTTGTTGCAGCTTTCCGGCGTTGTTCAGTTTGTCGCTCGGCCATCTTGTTCTTTCTCCATCAAATGACACGACGGTCAAAGTTCTAGAGGGAACGGTCATGTGCTGGTGAGTGGTGACTTATGGTGTTTGCAGCAGATCATATCTGAACGGAAAATGCTGGATAATTTGCATAAGCTAGGTGAATAATTAGTATTGGCGTGTGAAATTGACACTTTGTACTGCTTTCCACTAAAAGCAACACGAAGATGTCAGAGCACATAAATGCAATTTGCTTGTTTAGGGACCTTTGCTTTTGATGACAATCAGGATGATCTCATAAGACAAAGTGTATTTCTTCACGATCTGGAGTAAGACAACTGCAGTCAGTATTATTTTTGAACACTTATAAATCAAAATCATCTAGATAAAGCTCATGTTACGAATTTGATGTGTCGCTGAGCACATCCTTATACAAAAAGAAGTATAAAACACACATCTCTTTGAGGTGACTTGAGAAACAAAAGTTTTGACACCTTTTTTTTACCTAGCAGGAACTTGCTTGGCTTCACTCACAGCGCTCGCGCTTTTAGTGCCAATATTGTGTACCAGTTACAATAAACTTCCAAATTAATTTGCCTTTCAGCACATACATGTTGAAGTATCCTCTCTTCAGTTCATGCTAAGCTCCAATTTAAAATCTGGCAAGTAAACTGATACAAAGTGAAATACATAAGACATATGTTGTAGCATAAGATTGCAGTGAAGAAATTGTAAGGCATGTGTTGTAGCACGACAATTGCAGAATTTCTATTGTTCCAAGACAAAAAGGACTAAATATTTTTGCATGAAAGTGTTCTTGCTAGGTTGAGACTTGAGACTGTACGTCCAACCAATAATTCTGAAATAGCATACCTACTGTCAAGTAATCCAGCATCCTCAACAGCGACCACCATAGTAGTCCTCCATTCCTATTTCAGAATTGATCAGAACAAGATCATCATGCAGCCATCCCCTTTCGCCGTTGGGCCGTTGCTGCTGCTGTAGCCGATCTATACTGTCGCCATGCGCCGAGCTCTCGTGCTTTAGAATGGCGGCCTCCTCACTCCCCAGGCCACCGGAGGGCAGCTGCTCACCCCCACCACCACAGCTGGAGCCTGCGGGAGAAGGGGTGAGAAGGAACATGGAGGAAGAGGGGTACGGGGAGAGAAGAGGGCGGCTACAGCCCTGGCTGTAGTAGGAGGGATGGGAGGGAACAGGGAGGAAGAGGGCGGCC